>NC_133329.1:192239864-192359864 GCF_042186555.1 Aquarana catesbeiana | reverse complement strand
TGAAGGAGCAGGATGTCATTTTTTGTGAGCATGAGACACACACACACACACACACACACACTCACACACCAGAGGATGGATACGATCAAAAGGTGAGATGCACTGGTATTATATCATTAGACGAAATTGCTATTATGATTAGAAACAGGAGATTTGGCTGTGTGCTTTGCGTACAACCAAATTTCGATAACAAGACTGCCCTTGTAGAATGAGCATTCACTCGGGATGGAGGTTCCATATTCTTCATCCTGTAGGCCTTCTGGATTAGTTTTACCACCCAAGATGCCAGGGTTCTGATGGAAGCTTCCTTGCCCCTGTATTTACCGAATGGAACAATAAACAGTCTTTCTGAGCTCTTGAAGGATCTAGTGGCCTCTAGGTAGGCTCTGAGCACTCTGGAAACGTCCAGCTCGTGACATGATCCCGAATCCACTTCAGCAAATACTGGTAGTGCCCAAGGCTCCAAAAGGTGACTTGGAGTAGCGACTTTGGGTGTGAACCCCCGAAGGGGACGAAGCTCCACTCTATCGTGGAAAAAAGAGATGTGGTCATCACCTATCCCTAACGAGTGGAGTTCTGAGATCCTTCTACCAGATGTAGTGGCTAGCAGGAAAACCGTTTTTAGTGTTCCATATTGTCAGTTGTTCCACTGGGGAAAATGGATGGTCAGAGAGGACTTCAAGGACCAGGGATAAATCCCACTTGGGAAAAGACCGTCTGACAGGTGGACAAATCTTTAACACTCCTCTGAGGAAAGTGACTACTAAGGGCTCTTCTGTCCATCTTTTATTTGTTGCGGCAGAAATTGCTGCTACTTGCACTTTGAGGGAACTTAGGCCAAGACCCAGATCAAGTCCTGACTGGAGGAAACCGAGAACATCTGATGTAGAAGGAAAGATTGGATTAAACTCATTTGAGGCAGCAAATGACAAGAACTTGTCCCATATTTTTGAATATATAGCATTGGTTGCTGGCTTCCTGGCTCCTAGGAGGGTTGTTATGACTCCTGGGGAACATCCTAGGGACTCGAACCTTCGCCTCTCAACTTCCAGATTCGAAGGTTTAGCTTCTGAGGGTCTGGATGAACTAAACTGCCCCTCTGGATCTTCGCATCCTTCTGTCTTGGGGAAGCATACCTGACTTTCCTCCTGACAACCTAGATATGGCTTTATCCATCCCGTCTCCAAATAATGCCTTCCCGAACGGGATTTTGCACCAATTTTGCTTGGAAGCCAAATCCGCCGTCCAGGGTTTTAACCACAAGGCCCTTTTCGCCATTACTGAGTGCAGCATAGATCTTGCTGAACACCTAATCGTGTCTATAGCTGCTACTCCAACGAAGTCTGCCGACAATCTAATTTCTTCCAAGGCTTTAATTATGTCCTCCTTGGGGACATCCTGGCGCAGAGCTCTTTCAATGTTATCAGTCCAAGCTCTAATGGCATTAGACACGGAGGTGAGGGCGATCGCTGGCTTACATGCCACTCCTGCAGCTAAATAGCTCCTCTTGAGGTCCAGGTCGATTCGTCTGTCAAAAGGATACTTGAAAGAAGCGGAATCTTCCATAGGCAGGGTAATATTCTTTGTGAGTCGCACCACTGATGCGTCTACCACAGGCATGGAGTTTAGTGACTGTGTTCCAGACTCCAGCAAGGGATACAATTTATTGAAACGGCCCAATGACAGCTTTTTTTTTCAGTCCTTGACCACTCATTTTGAATGATTTGAGTAATTTCTCCCATCAAAGGGAAGAAAGCCTGTTTCCTTTTAAGAAATGGGAAGTAGCTTTTTACTTCCTGGGGAGGTTCTTCAGTATCCTCCCATGCTATTGCGGCTCTAACTGCCTGGATGAATGGCTTTACCAATGAATGGCTGAAGCCGGAAGGATCTGACGAATCCCCCGAGAGGTCTTCAGGTGGGGAATCTCTGGCCGGTCGGCCTGATGGAGGTAGAGGCGTACTGGCTGCAGAAGGACCGGGAAGATTAAGTTCAATCCCCTGAGCCTGGGACGTCTGTGGGACTGGCTGGGCAGGAACCAAGGCCGCAAGCTCAGAGAAGGAGTCCTTCATAGTTCTTTTGAGCAGGTCCACCACCTGTTGGTTTTCTAACTAGCGGCTGGACGCATAGTCCGCGAAACAGTCCTTGCAGACTACTTTATTCGGCAGAGGACTAGCCCCACAGGTCCAGCACTTCTTATAGGATCTAGGAGATGGGGACCGATCCCGTCTTCTGGATCTTGATCTATGTCGAGAAGAATGGGACTCACGTCTTGACGAGCGGGACCGGTGGCGTGAAGAATGAGATCTGCGACTTGGGCTGTCGTCATCGCGGTGCCTTGAGGATTTTTCGGTCTTCTTGGAGTGGGCAGGGCTATTATTTTAAGAAAAAAAAAAAAATCATGTCAGGCCAGCGAGCGCACTTTTTTTTTTTTTTTTTTTAATACTCACGTATAGGTGGTCCCATACCTAACGGAGGTGTGAGGATCTTTGTTGCAAGATGAATGGCTCATTTCGGAGTTGGGCATAAGGATCAGCTGCGGAAAAAAATAGCAGGAAAGGTAAGGAAAGAAAGGAAGTTTTTGCTTCTCTTTTTTTTTTTTTTTTTTTTTTTTTTAAGAGGCACATAATCCATCCTTGTTCCTCCTTTTTTTTTCTTTTTTAAATACTTACCACGGAGCAGCTTAGAGAGACCTTAGCAGGGCACAGCTGAGGAAACTCTGGGCACCAGCCCCCAAAGCCTATCCTAAATAGCCCAAGGGTGGGTGGAGTAATCCCATGAAGCCCCAGTCACTCTGCCCCCTTTTTTTTTTTTTTTTTTTTTTTGAGGAAAAAGGGCAAAAATCGGCCCTTTTTCCAGAAACAAAGATGGCCACCACGGCGCCGAGAGACTGCGCATGCGCAGTAGAGCTGATGCCAGGAAGCTTAGAAAACACTCGCTGAGCGACGGCTGTTTAGCCTCCCGGATCGTGCATGCGCAGTACGACGAAGGGGACGCTGAGCCACGCTGCCTACAAGGAAAAACAGAACACAACACGGCCCCCCACAGTAACAGGGCAACGGATATCTCTCCAACACAGCAGCCTGAAAATTTAACAGGTATTACAAAAGGAATATCTTACAGCCTCTTAACTTTGTATTTTCTTATAAAGGGAAGAAAAGGAATGATGCAGAAAGGGAAGAGAGGGGGAAAAAAGACAAATGCAACTTTCTTCTTCCTTTTTTTTTTTTTTTTTTTTTTTTTTTAAATGAGAGATGGAAAAAAATAAGGAAAAAAAAAAATCACAGGCCTGGAAGAATGAGAGCCAGGGCTGGACTGGGACAAAAATTTGGCCCTGGACTTCATCCAGACTGGCCCACTTTGACAGGTCTCTCCCATGCCGGCTTGCCACCCAAGCCCCCCCCTCCACTAGCCATTAGCCGTTCTACATTATTTCTCTTATAGGCAGTACCAGTGGGGAAGCTAGACATTATTTCACCTGGGGCAAAGAATCAGTTTGGCGCCCCCCCCCCAATGGGACAAGATTAGGCAGGAAAGTGAGGCCGCCCTCCTTCCAGATCATATGATGAGCTTCTCAGTGTTGACTCCTGAGCATCATGTCTGTATTCAGGCGCGCTGCATAACTAGCCAGGGTGAGGAGGTGAGCACTGCGGGGGGGGGACAGAGGACCGGAGGGAGGCAGCGGTCCACTGTCACTGAAATCGGCCCACTGAGCCATCGGCCCACCGGGAAACTCCCTGTAGTCCCAATGGCCAGTACATGCCTGATGAGAGCTGATCTTTTGCAACTTCTTTTGCATTCATCATAGGATTATGGTGGCAGACTGCGTTCCAGTGAGGAAACTCTGCAAGAAGACCCCAACAGATCCACAGAGGGGTTCCCAGTCTTATCAGCGCTGTGAGCGGCCCAAGAACAGGGACTGCACACGGGAAAGGCTAAACCCGGTGGACGCTGCCGAATGCAGAGGTATGGACATACTGCTACTCTTCACCAGCACAAAAAGGTATGAGGAAAAAAAGGAGAATGTTGGGGGAGGGACTATGTCTTTAATTTATGCTATTCACTGGTCCTGAGGGAGGAGTCAAGGCGGAGCTCTATCACTAGTATGCTGCCATGGAGGCACCAGGAAAGTGGGTTAATACAATCTGTGGATAATGCAAAGGTGTGTGAGGTTTATGAAGCGCCACCCAAGCAAGGTGGTGAATATGGTGTACTGCAACCTGCTGTGTTAAAACACGTATTACCACAGTCTGACATGATTCACAATGATTTGTGTAATGAGTCTGCAAGTCCTTCTGTTGTTATGTGTCCCCTTGGGCAGATGGATCAGTTCTGAGGAGTACCGGTGAACGCAGTGCACAAACAATGGATTGAGATAGTTGGGGTAAAAATCTTATCTCCCTGATAAGGCTTTTATGCACAGAAATAAGGCAGACACGGTTTCTGCTGTGCCAGTAGGGACTGCAGAACAGCTTGTACCGGAAGGCGCGGTAGCTGCTGCAGGGGTAAACCCTCGTGAGCAAGACAGACCAAAGGATGGCGAGCACACAGCGAAAACTTTGTCCGTGATCCACAAGGTGATGTTGGCATGGGTTGTCCAAGTGACATTGTCGCTGGTAATGATCTGGAAAAGTTCATTGATGCTGAGCCTGAAAATTTGCTTGAGTCCAGCACCTGGCAGCGCTCTGGGTGAGCACCAGGCTATGGTTACCTACAGCTGGGAGGATGTTTGTTTGAAAGTTGCAACTTCTCATGTCTCAGCGAATGAGTCTGTCTGCATTCCGAGGGAAATAACAGTTCTTTAGGAAGGACTTGGGACTGGGATCAAGGGTCTGGTTTGTAACAAAAGCATTAAAGGAGATGCTTAAACTTTGGGATGTACAGCCAATCTATATCTCCACCACAGTCAGATGGCCTAGTACTGTGGAGTACCACTAGGAGGAGCACTAAATGGCAGGCTGTACAGAACGAAGGAAAACAAGACAGGAAGGGTTTATTCCTGAATTTATTACTCTTGTTAAAAGTTGCCTCTTGGGTATGCTGCTGGATTATTTCCTGAAATAATATATGAGAGAGCTTTTGGAGAAATGGAAAATGAGCCCAAAATGTCTGTGGTTTCACCTCCTAACAGCCAGGTGGAAAGCATTTCTGCAGCTATGGTCCAGGGTGGTGCTGGTCAGTTGTCAGTATCGGTGAAGGGCACGTATACGGTACCAGTGGCCAAACCACGTGGGATGGAAGGGGCAAGTCTAGACCAGAAAATGGCAGAAATCCTGACCGGGGGCTCAGACAGAGATTGTTTAAGAGACTGGGGTCACCAGTCCAATAATAACTTTATGTGACAAACCTGATAAGATCCCTGAGACAGGGAAATCTGTAAAAAGTGCAGTAAGATTTGTATGCGGATCAGACGAGACCTGTTCTGGTTTTGGATAGAAATCCAGGTGGTATTAAAAAAAAAGGTCAGGTGGTAGGACAGCTGCCTGCTGAGTGGGTGACACCAGGGGAGGTGGCATCATGTGAGGTTCCCATGGGTGATTGTCATTCTCCGGTGTGTGTGCCCTCTGCAGGCACTGCCCTAACAAATGCTGAGAGAGTCCAGTGGTGTCTCCAGCTTTCATATTTAGGGGGGGCACATGGGGGGACAGGGACAAAGTTAGAGTCGCCAACTATAAAACGCAATATATATATATATATATATATATATATATATATATATATATATATATATATATATATAGTTTGTATTTTTCAAGAATAGAATCCACTCCAGAGGTCTTGTTACAAATTCACATTTGTTGTATGCTCAACTACACCTGACCTACCTATCCACTACACTGACCATTACCACTGACCTACCCCCTCCATTGGGGGGCCGTGTCACAGCCTCAGCTCTGAGGGGCTCATGCTGGGACCTGTAGTCTTTCAGTTTTCTGGGGGTCACACATCCCCAAAATGAAGGACTACAAGTTCCCACATGAACTCCTTAGATCTAAGGATGTGACTCCCTCCAAAATTGAAGAACCACAAGTCCCAGCATGAACCCCTGAGATCTAAGGATGTAACCCCTTAGATCGCAGGAGTTTATGCTGGGACCTGTAATCCTTCATTAGGAGGATGGGATCAGTGGGTGTAGGGGTGGATGAGTGGCAGTGCTTGGGGGATGGGTTTAGTGGCTGTGCTTGCTCACTTGCTGTCACTTGTTAGTCAGTGCCCACTTGGTTCCCCCTGCCTGCATACAGGAGAGGGGCGTGAGAGGATGGGGTGGAAGATGAGGAGCAGTATATAGTGGGGGGGAGCAGAATATAGTGGAGGGGAGCAGTATACAGTGTGTGGGGGGGGAGTGAGCAGTATATGGGGGAGCAGAATATAATGGAGGAGAGCAGTATCCAGTGGGGGGAGCAGTGAGCAGTATATAGTGAAGGGGAGCAGTATACAGTGGGAGGAGCAGTGTATAGTGGAGGGGAGCAGTATACAGGGGGAGCAGTATATAGTGTAGGGGAGTAGTATATAGGGGAGGAAAGCAGTATACCGGGGGAGCAGTATATAGTGGAGGGGAGCAGTATATAGTGGAGGAAAGCAGTATACAGGGGGAGCAGTATACGGGGGAGCAGTATACGGGAGAGCAGTATATGGTGGAGGATGCAATGAGCAGTATACAGGGGAGGGGGTGGTTCAGTATACAATGGAGAGGCAGTGAGCAGTATACAGGGGGAGCAGTATATTTTGGAGAGTCTGCAGTATACATGGGGGGGGGCAGTGAGCAGTATACAAGGGAACAGCAGTATACAGTATGGAGGGAGAGCAGTGAGCAATATACGGGCCTTAAAATATAATAATAGAATACAATCTAAATAAATAATGATACAGTAGGGGAGCAGTCAGTGACCATTATACAATGGGGAGCAGTATATGGGGGGGAGCAGTCACCAGTATCCGGGGGGAGCATAAAGTGTGCTAACCACAGTAGGGAGCTGAAGACTTGCACATGGAGGGAATTGCTTGCAGGGGTCACTCACCATATGGATTGAGGTGAAGCCTCCCGGGGCCACCATCTATGCTCCTCTTCCAAGGTCCTGTACAATTTTCAGCAGCCATCTGTGCATGTAAGGGAAGATGGCCACACCCCCGCCCCTCCCACCAGCTTGGTCAGCTCAGTAGCTGCAGACTGGGAGAGAGACCATAAGGTCTGTTAGCCAGAGGAGGTTGCATGCACAAAAGCTGCACTGCACCCGGAGGAGAAACCAGAGGTAGCCTATAGTTCTCTATGGGCTCCCTGATTGCATAAATAGCTGTGCCCGCACGTGTCCCCTGCAATATGACCACCTGGATAGGAGGGGCAGCTGGGCAGCACATAGAGTAACCAATACGTGAATTTATATCTCTTGCCACGCTGAATGCCTGCAGGAGGAGAAGCGGGAGTTCACCTGCAGCAGAAGAGAAATGGACGGTTCGGTCAGCTGCTTTGGACCCCAGGAGCCCTAGGCGCAGAGGAGGAGGAAGTAAAATCCTCCTCCGCTTTCAATGCTAGGCAGAGAGTGAGTCGCAGCCATGACGTCATTGGTTGCTAGGCGCCAGGCGGCTCTAACAACCAGTGGCCAGAAATAGAGTCAGAGCCAGTGCTACCGAGGTTCAGTTTGTCCCAGTCCCCTGCATTCCAGACTGCTCCCAGAGTCCCTGAGTCAGTTTCTTTTAATGGGGGGCACAGTATAATTTGGGGGGGGGAGGATCATGGCCCCCTCTGCCCCCCAGTGACACCACTGTGTTGGGCAACCTGGGAAACTGAAGCATGGAGGCAGAAGGGTTGGTAGAAAGACCAGGGGTAACCAGTTAAAATTTCAGGAGAGGAAGTGCTTATGGAAATGCACTCGGAAGAGGAGTTGGGAAGGTCGCATCAAAGCTCATAGCAGAATGACAGTGAGGCTTAGAGGGAGACACCAAAGGAGGCATTGGGTACAGTTCCCCTTTAGGAGAAGTGAGGTCGGACAGGATTGGACTCCTGTAAATGGTAGCTGGCACAGAGGTGCCAAAAGAAACATATGTGTTCCGCCCTCTGGGTTGAAACAAGGGGGGGGGGATATGTAGTAGTGTGGTATCCCACCAGTCTATGGATGCAGGATTTTCAACCAGGCAGGTTGAGGGGCTCCAGTTTATTTGCATATTTCGGAGGAAACTGGCTTTTCAGTTTCCTCATTATTTACTAAAATCCTTTTTGGGACCTGGAGCCCGGGGATTTAGTGGCGATCCGGGTGGGGTGAAATCCCCAGTCCTGGGTCCGGGTTTTGAGATCCACCAGCATACTGACTGGTCAGGTGTGTGCTGGGCTATTTGTAGACACCTGACCATGGTTCTGGGCTCCACCCTCCCGCGGAGTCCAGGCAAGCAAGGGAGAAGTGTTCACGTCTGCACAGTTCTGTTTGTCCATGCAGACAGAGGGTCCAAGCCTGTGTGCTGGAACAGCAAGGAAGCTGGAAAAGAGTGCTGAGGTACAGGAACTCTGTTATAAAGTCAAGAGGGCTGAAGCAAAGCCTGAGCAGCAGAGCTGACCAGAGAGCCAGGTGGCTTGGTATTTTTCGTTCATTACTGCTGTAAAATTGAAACCCCTGCGTGGGAATTCTAGATTGACATTTTCTTTCTTTAATAAAAGTGGGCCTACAAGCCCTTAAAACGGCATATCTGGCGTGGACGCCGCTCACTGGTAGGCTCTACACTAAGCTAAACAACCCCCAACTTTACACCCGGTTGAAGACCCATTGGTTGAAATGCGTAGGGTTTGGCTTATCGCTCCTCACATTGCCCTGCATTTTATCTTTGTGATCACATTTTTACCCTTGTATGCTGGTTTTTAGGAATAAACTACCATTTTGATCTACACCATGTGGAAGCATTTTCTTTTTCCACATATTATCCTGATGAGATTCTCTTAGATTAATGACGCGCCCATCCCATGTAGGATCTGGGTATTGGCCATGCCCCTTCTGGTACCAAACAGGCTGTGATTGGCGGCTGGATTATGTAGTGATAGACCACCTAGAAAATTGCAGCGCCCATGAACTCTTGCAAAATGGCCGCCCATACTATTACTATATAGAGCTATGGGGAAATGCCGCTCATTGAACTTAATAGGAGACACTATTTAAGGACACCTATGATGCCTCCCTTTATCCCCTGATGAAGTCACGTGACCGTGACGTCACGCGTAGGGACGGGATAGGCATCCAAGACTGATATATGCAAATGAGCTTGCGGCTTATAGGAGATAAGTTTTCTGTGTGTTTTTTTCTTGTAAGTGAAGTGAGTACCCTCACCATTGTCTTAATAAAAACCAAACTCTGATTGAAATACTACACTATCTGGCCCCTTCTTTCCTTTAATCCCTCTCCTGCTCCACTGAGAGACAAAGACCCACTAACAGCTCCATCCAGCCCAGGAATCTAAGAGAGAGGCAGTTAGGAGTACAAGGAGAAGCAGCCATTTCCAGCAACTTTATGCGGTTACCTCTTTACCGCAAGGTAAGAGGCCACCTCACACCACTGTGTGTCCTGTGCACAAAGAGGAGATCACCCCCATGTTCTCAGCACCTTATTGCACTTTTTTTTGCACTTTTTTTGTTCTGATTAGCCACTAAAAGAGGATTTTAAATCGCATTGGACTGCATTCCCAGTCCCATTATATATTTTGCACACGTTTTGCCTTTGTTTGAATTTTCACGAGTTCTACAGTGGACTTATTTTGGTTATATGTTTATTATACACTGCATTTGCAATCCTTTCACATATTGACTGCACGTTGCACATTTAATTTATTAATTGCTGTTTTTTCAACAATGTTTTTTACACGTTTCATTGAGGTTTTTAGTGATTGTATACTGATTTTAGCGTTTTCAGTGAGATACTTATCACATCTGGCCTTAAGTCTCTATTGAATGATTTTCTTGCACTTTGCTATTACCACTGATTATTGTGGTACATCACACCTCACCTATTGGCTATAGAAGTGCTCTATATTGATTGTACATATTTTTATATTTTTTCAGTTTTTTTATATATTTATATCAATTTACATGTTTATTCACCCTTGTACTATTACCTCTAGCAGCATAGTCTTTTTATTTTTATTTTGAGAACAGCGCAGCACCAATTTTTACATATTTTATTTCAATTATAAAGTTTATCATAAAATTCCCCAAAGACTTGAGTCATTGTCTAGGGGCAAAAGACTGGAGTCCCATCAGTACATTTTATGTGATCCAGGAAGGAGAGGGAGGGCCTAGGGTTAAGCCTAGATACCAACATCCCATGCGGTTTATTTGAAAATTCGTAGAATTTGTGTTTTACCCAGAGTAGAGATTTATCTATTTTTGACAGGTCTAGGAACTTTATACGGTTACGTAGGGAAGTTACCGTGTGCAGCCGGTCCATTGTGGGGCGTGAAGCAAAAAACGTTCAGCAGCTTTGAGTTCAGAATTTAAAGAGGACCTCAGAAGAACCGAGTCCCTCTTTCTCTGAGGTCCCACAGAGATGCACTGTCCTCTAAAAAAAGCATTATGAGCCTCCCAGAGGACAGACGGGCTGGACACTGAGCCTGTATTTAATTGAAAGTATTCAGTTAAAGCGGTAAGAAGTTTATCCCTGGTTTCGGGGTGTTTTAGTAGAGATTCATTTCGACTCCAGTGGCATCTCCTGGGAAAAGCAGCTGAGAGGCAAAGATCCAGGGACAGGGGGGGCATGGTCCAACCAGATAACTGGACCTAGGTCGGAGGCCACCGTGTAGGAAAGCAGTGGAGCCGATATCAAGAAGTAATCCAGTCTTGAAAACATCTTATGAGGGGGGGGAGTAAAACGAGTACTGCCGTCCCGTGGGGTGCTTAATCCGCCATGCATCAAACAGGCGGTGGTTACAGATCAGTTTCCTGAAGGAAGTGGCTAGTGATTGTGAGGCGTGGGAGGGCAAGGTGTGAAATAAAGATTTTCTATCCCAAACGGGCGAGAGGACAGCATTAAAGTCACCCCCAATTATCATTAAAGGATGTGCTACTCTGTTCAATCATTCAAATACCTCAGTTAGAAATTTAAGTTGACCCGTGTTCGGGGCATAGACATTCATGATCATTATAGGGTTAGATAAGTAGGTAGAATTATATAACGACCATGAGGATCCAATTGGGTGGACTTGATCTGGAGGGGACAAGAGCGTTTAACCAAAACCGCCAATCTAGCCCTTCCATACGAGTCCAATGCTAGGAAAGACACTGGGAAGTGTCTGGAAGCAAATTTCAGGGATCCCCCGGGCCGGAAATACATCTCCTGGACCAGGATTACATCCGCACCGGAGGCCCTGAATTTATTCAAGGCCATCCATCTTTTTTTTATGGAATTCAAACCTTTCACATTATACGATAATTTCAAAGCCATGAATAAACAGCATAATTCAGCTTAGATGTATTCAAAACAATGGGCAGTAGAATACAATAAAACAGAAGAAAAAAAAAAAAACATAAAAGAAAAATAGAAGAAAGAAAACAAAACAGCAGCACTGGAACAGCCATAAGGTGATCCAAAAAAGGGACCATGAAAGAGTATGTTGCTTGAAAACAAAAAGGCCTGTGAGGCCCAAAAAATAGTAAAAGACAAAAGGAACAATATCACAAAAAGGCCTGAGCATCTAGGACTACTCAGGAATCCTCAGCCGCAGCCTGAGGACCAATAGGGGAGCATAGCAGTCTCCAACATGGTAAGTGTTACATGTCTGAACACTCCTTGGGGTTACCTGGTGAAAAGCAACCGTAGGAGAGCCTTTGGAAGTAGAAAAAACTACTGTTTCCTTAAAAAAAAAAAAAAAAAAAAAAAAAAAAAAAAAAGTCTGTAAGCAAGAAGACACAGACAGCAAACATAGCTGAAAACTTTTCAGGGCGCCTTAAAGGGGAGGCTAGGTGGAAAACACAGTGGGCCCATAAAGGGAATTGACTAATGGTCGAGATCCAAAGTGGAACCATAAGAAGGTACGAACAAGGTGGGGTGCTTGCATCAAATCAAGTGGGTGGCCTTGAACGTTGAGAGCATTGGGGTGTGGAGTAGGCCTTTGAACCTCTTCCTCTCACTGGGGTCCAGATTCTGGACGGAGCTGACAGGGGACGCGGAGTGACAGGCAAAGCCTGATCCACCTCCGCAGGGAGCGCAGGGAGGCTCAGACGTTTGATGAATGCGTCCCCTTCCTGAAGATCCCAGAGAATGTGTTGGACCCCATCCAGGGTGACGTTGAGGCGAAAAGGAAAGCCCCAATAGTAAGGGACCTTGTGTAGCTGTAGGTGAGATGTGATGGGCCGTAGAGAGCGACGTTTGGCCACAGTTGGATCTTGTCTCCCTTGTATTCATTGCCTGATCTGTTGCGGGTGGCCCTGGTCAGGGTCTCTTTACTCTCATAAAAGTGAAAACAGACCACTATGTCATGGGGTCTGGCCCCCGCAGGAGGTTTAGGAGCCAGGGACTTATGTGCACGATCAAGGCGCCAATCAACGTCCACAATTTCAGGAGCTAGGGTGTTGAAAAGACCCAAGAGATAGGGTCTAATGTTGTCAGCCACTGTTTCAAGGTCCTCCTGCTGGAGCTGTAGTTTGGGATACTGAGTTTTTAAGGAGTGCATTCTCCTCTTCAAGAGCCTGCACGTAGAGCAGAGTCTCATCAAATTTTGTCTCTAGGGAAGCTGTGCCTTCACCAAGTGCATCTATTTCTCCCCTGAGCTCTATAGAGATCCTCCCCATCTCCTGTGCTATGTCCCTGGTTACCTGCTGGGCCAGGGCCTGGAGCTTAAGGTCCATCATCTCTGGGGTCAGGCCCAGGTGAGGAGAGGAGGCATTGTGTGGAAGGATGGCCTGCTGCTGCGATCCGTCCTCCGCTATCAAGGTGCTGACGTAGTCCTCTGGTTCTCCTTGAGAAATCGAGGCTGGGGATTGAGGCCTGGTCAGGAAACGATCCATAGTGGAGGAGAGCCTCGAGTGTTGCGTGGCTCAGTAATGGGATCTTTGGTCCCTGATTTTGCGCATGAAGTGCTGGGAAGTGTCGGGGAGTCGTGGTGTCTCACCTCCGGAGCTAATGAAGCTGTGCAGAGGCCACGGATCGCTGGTCGGGAGCGGAGCTCAGGAGTCACGCGTCCACCATCTTAGAAAGCCACGCATGCACCCCCCAAGGGCAGCAGATTTAATAGATGGAAAGTTAAAAAAATTACTGAAGGTCCGCTTTAAGGTGTTACCAGTGCACCTACCCCCTATTGCCAGTAGAACTCTCGTTTGAACTTGCTGTAGAACTTGGAATCTAGTAGATTCATCTACAGAGTTCCCCCGGTCACTGTTCTATACCTGGAATATGCCTTGGCGATGGAGACAGCACTTACAATGTCCCAGACATAATGTGATTCACCTCACTGAGTTGCATGACTCCTGGTGCCGCACTGGTGGTTGATATATATGCCCTTGCAGAGGCATTTCCGGATTGAGCCTACAACTGGTTTGTCCCATAATCCAGAGCAAGGCGCACTGGCCAAAAAGTTCCAAGATATTTATGGGTAGTATTCTCTCCTGTGGAGACCAAGTCCACTGAAATGTAGCCACCCTCAAACCAACTGGAGAGACTGGCATCAGTGGTTATTATCTTCCAAATTCCTGGAAGGAAGAATTTTAACCTTTCTAGATTCCAAGCCATCAACCACCAATCTTTAGCTGTGCAACACCCCAGAACAGAGCCCTCCAGCAATCCAATGCCTGGATCTTCAAGTTCCAGACAGAGAGAATGATACTCTACCAAGACCTGGAGTAGGACTGTACAAAAGGAATGTGCTTTGACCTAGGTACAACTTCCTTCTGCAAAATATATTGAAGGAAAATCTGGACCAACTGCTAAGCAAAGTTTATTGAGGTATACTGAGATTGATACCCCCCTGCGTTTTTAGCAAGTCCAGCACCAGAGCTAGGAGCTTTGTGAACCTCAGAAGCTGTGGCCAGCCCGAAGGATGGTCACAAAAAAGAAAAAAAAACGACTTTCCACTGCAATTACAGAAATCTTTGATGAGCCTGGAAACAAACTGGCACATGAAGATGTGTGTTTACTGATGATTATGCAAAAACATATTTGGGAGGCACACCCTAAAATGCGTTTAAATTCAAGATGGTAATGAGAAGGGGGAGGGGTGTTCCAGCCCAAAAAACCTGGTCAGGGTCTATTACAATAGGAGGAATCCCTTCAGTTCTCCCACAGAGGAGTTTGCCTCCCATGGTTGAGACCAAGGATCTTTCATTCTGTTACTAGGGTAGGACCCACTAATCGGGGTACTTTGACGCAGTAAGTGGGCTTAGCACTGTATGACCATATAGTGTGACCAAACCCCTGTATTTTTTTGAATATGTTCAGGTGTTTTTAACCAGCCTTGCAGGAAATGTCATTCTTGAATATGTGCGCTGTAATATGTTTTGTACTGTTTGTTGGTCTTATAGGAGCACCATCTTGAATTTAAATGCATTTTAGGGTGTGCCCCCAAATATGTTTTTGTATATTGTAATAGACCCTGACCAGCTTTTTTGGGCTGAAGCACCCCTCCCCCTTCTCATTACCTCTTATTTAGTGGCCACCAGTGCATAGGAGGGCTCCCTTCAGGTCTCCCACATAGAGGAGTTTCATTCTTGAATGTGTGTGCTGTAATATGTTTTGTACTGATGATTAATTATGGGCCCCACAATCTACCTCTTGCAGAGAGGTCATGACTGAACAGACAGAGCCTACCTGAAACAGAAGGATGGCCAGCAGATTTAGATCTTAAGATAGACCTCATGTCCCTATTCAGTTTTGGAACTGCTACCATTTAATTGTTTTACAATAATGAGTCCATAAATTCTGCTCCAAGAGCCAATGCAAGGCAAAGACTGAGGACTCTGTGGCAGACCCAGACAGTCCCAAGAGGTGTACATAACCTACCGGGTTCCTGCAGACTAAGGAAGGAGCGAACCACCTCAGAGACTGCCCTACAATCTTATGGTCTGAGATACTCTCAAAACACAGCAACCTCAGCTGCCTCCCTCACTTTTTTTCATTAATTCATCTTTATTTAAACATATTCATTTATTACAAACAATATCTACATTCCATATTTTATATAGAAACATAGAAGTAGACAACAAACAAAAAAAATAGATATTTATAAAATAAGTAATTGCATCTTACATAGGCGTGCGCAAGGGGTGTGCTAGGTGTGCCTGGACACACCCTAATCCTGCAGTTGGCAACCCATCAATTGTGGGCAGGCGACAGGAAAGCCATGATCCTTACTTGCTGACTCCCAGAACCTGGACAGGATAGGCGGCTGGAGTGGAAATTAAGGGACCGATCTGTATTTTCTTCTGCAGCAACTGAAAGTAGGCTTTTCCTCCTCTTCCTCTCGCCGATATTCAGATGCCACGGGAGGAAAATACAGGGGATTGGTACCAATGTATGCCACCCCTCTTGTCCCAGTTCCTTTTCTTTCTGCTGCCCAGGTCCCCCTGTGTGCTCACCTGCTTCCCCCCCATTGTTTTAGGATGACGAGTGGGGAAGAGGCCGGTTAATATGTCACAAAGGCATATGTGTTGGAGCTTTGAGGTGCACACCCTAATACAATAGGCTGCGCTTACCTATGGTATCTTATAAATCTGCCGATAGCATGGGGGTTTGCCCCGCCCGGCACCCCTCTGATCTTGTTGTTAGATCTCCCCCTCTCCTCGCCCCCCCCACCAAATGGAGAGAGGGAGAGGAGAAGAGAAAAATAAATTATAAAAATTTTCCTCTTCCTTCCCCTCCCCCCTCCCCCCTCCCCCCTCCCCCCTCCCTTGCATATATTAAAGTATAGTGATTTAGTTAGTGAAATTTGAGTAGAAATTATTTTAAGTGAACGATAATTACTATTAATAATAAAGATAATGTCAGTATAAATCTTTCTATATTCGTGTTTTAAGTGTATTATATATCGGTGAAGGAAAAAGAAAGAAAAAAAACAAAAAACAAGGAGAGTGGGGGGGGAGAGAAGGTTGGTACCTTAAAAATGGGTTGTGTTTGGTGAGATCTTCCTGTGTTCGTGTCTTTTATGTGTCAGTGCTATTGTGGGTGGTATAATTCAATATTATTTCTCAATGTTCGTGCCTTAATTTATTTGTTTACCTTGCTGGGAAAAAAAAAAAGAAGGAAGGGTGGGGGGCAGAAAACCCCCAAAATTCTCCCTTCCCTCTCTGAAATGGGGGGTGGGGGGAGACCACACCAGGAGAGTGGGAGGTAGACATTGAAGGAGTGAATGCAGGGGCGCAACCCCCCTTACCCAACATATGCCATTTTATCGCTTACTCACTTTTTTTTTTTTAATGTTAAAAAAAAGGTATAAAAAGAAAAATTAAAAAAGTTGTGGATCATTTCTCCTTCATTTTTCTCTCCTCAGATTCCCTTTAAAATTATTTAAGGTTTCGGCAATATCTTCTAATCTACTGTATCCTGTCTAATTCTTAAGCAAGGTCTTTCCATCTTGTCCATATTCTTTCAAATTTTCCCAGTTGATGATTTTTGGTCTTATAGGCCCTTCTTTCTGCCTCCGTAATTTCATCCACTTCTTTCTTCCATTCCCCTAATGTTGGGCATATGGCTTGTTTCTAGTGTCTGGGTATTAGCCTTTTTGCTGCATTTAATAGGTGTGGAATTACACTATTTTTGTAAGATTTTGTAGCTGCGGTAATCCCATGGAATAGAAAGTTTACTGGTGATGGTTCTATACATTTATTTGATATCTTCTCTATCCATGGGGTTATCTCTTCCCAGAACACCCTAATTTTGGGGCAGGACCACCAAATATGGAAGGGTGTTCCCTTTTCTATACATCCCCTCCAGCAACAATTACCGTATATATCGGCGTATAACACGCACTTTTTTCCCCCTTAAAATCAGGGGAAAGTCGTGGGTGCGTGTTATACGCCGATCCCCGCTGTCGCTATGTGAATGTCGGCGAGTAGTTTTAAATATGGCACCGCGGAGTTCGAGTGTATTCGGCTCTTTCCGGCGCCGCTCACAGTCCCGCCTAGTCCCGCCATTGGACCTGTGTTATGTCCATCATAGGGCCGGACTGTGAGCAGCGCCGGAAAGAGCTGAATACACTCGGGTATGTGTATCTCGGCAGCGTTCGTTCAGTTCCGCCGGCGCCGAGTCCCTCCGAACTCCGCGGCGCCATATTTAAAACTACTAGCATGTGTATGGCGGCGGCAGGCATGGACACTGGGGACAAGGCTGCGCTGACAAGGCTGCACTGGGGACAAGGCTGCGCTGACAAGGCTGCACTGGAGACAAGGCTGCACTGACAAGGCTGCACTGACACTGAAAAGGCTGCAATGACACTAACAAGGCTGCAGATGAACACTGATGAGGCTGCATTGATGGGCATTTTAATGTAAGTTTTTTTCCTTAAAATTCTCTCCTAAACTTGGGGTGCGTGTTATACGCCGGCGCATGTTATACACCGATAAATACGGTATCTACAGTTGGGTATATATGTGCCAATCGTGCTGGGGTTCTATACAATCTTGCTAAGAACTTATACGACATTTCCTTACGGACGTTAAGTGTGTTTCTATCAGTTTTTTCACTTGTGATGAAGTGAATGTACAGTTTAATTAATTTTTTTCCATGCTTTGATAAAATAAGGTGTTGTAAAATTCTGTTTGTTAGACATTAATTTATATGTTCGGGATAAAAGATGGCTAGGCTTTGATAGTTTCATACACATTTTCTACATACATATTGGTTAGGGAGTTCTGAGTTCTTACTTGAGGTTCTATTTTTTTTTTGAGGTTCTATTTTTTTTTTTTAAAGTTTTGCATTTGTTTATATCTCCATCCAGCCAACCCCATGTTCCCCTGTGATGAAACCAATTCTGCTAGGGAAATTAATTTGCCCCAGGGGCGTATTTTACACACATAGTATTCCCATCTGATTCCCATGGGCCTAATGCTCCTTTTTTCCTCTCCAGGAGGAAACCATGGGTAACCTCCAACGGGGTCAGTGGGGATATTCTCAGTGCATATTTGCCATTTTTATTTATTCTATCCCATACTGTCAGTGTATTTCGCGTTAATGGGGATGTCCATTTGAATAATCCCCTATCTTTGGTTGGTATCCATGGTGCTCCTGCTAGATCTGTCTGCCATATTTTTCTCAATCACGACCCACACTTTATTTGCAGTTTAAAATAGTCTGTAATACAGAGCAATGTCTGATAGCCCAACTCCTCCCTCTTTTTTACTTCTGCATACTATTCTAGCATTTCCTTCTTTCCATATAAAGGATAGGAAAACTTTACATATCTTTTTAAAAAAGATCTGGGGGAGTGGTATCGGTACTGTATACAGAATGTATATGGGTAGTATGTTCATTTTAAGGGTATTTATCCTACCAAGCAGTGTTAATGTTTGCCCTTTCCATCTGTGCAAGTCCTCTATTATTTCAGTGAGCAGGGAACCGTAATTTAGTTCATATAGGAGTTTTTCCTCTGCAGTTATATGTACTCCTAGATAAAATATCGACTCCTTGTTCCATATAAACGGGTAGTCCTTTTGCATAGGGTGGCTAGTGAAGGTGGTACATGACTGGGAAGTATTACCGATTTTTCTAGATTTATTTTGAAGTTGGATAGTTTCCCATACCTCCTTACTTCCTGCATCAGTACTTTTATAGATTCTTGCGGTTTTGAGAGAAAAAAAATAGTAAATCAGCATATGCTGATACTTTATGCTCTCTAGGGCCAATTACCACTCCAGATATTCCTTCATTTTCCCTTATTCTACATAAGAATGGTTCCAATACAAGGACAAAGAGAATCGGAGACAATGGGCAGCCCTGTCTCGTGCCACTCCATATGTCAAAGCAATCCGACAGGGTCCCATTGACCTTAACCCTTGCCCTTGGGCCCGCATATAATGCTGATATGCACCCCATCATCCATTCTCCCAGACCTATTCCCTTTAGTACCTCCATCATAAATGTCCAATTCACTCTATCAAATGCCTTTTCGGCATCCATTGATAGCACTACTCTTGGTGTCTTTTTGGGTCCATTCTGAATCCAATGGAGCACATGAAGGGCTCGAATGGTGTTATCTTTTGTTTCTCGTCCCATCATGAACCCCGTTTGATCAAAATGTACTAATTGTGTTACTTTATCCTGCAATATAGTTGCTTATATCTTTGATAGTAGTTTAGTATCTGAATTTAAAAGGGAAATAGGTCTATAGTTTGTACAATATTGTGGGCCTTTCCCAGGTTTTGGTATTTCTGTCACAAAAGCCAGTAATGCTTCTGGGGATAATTGATAGCTGTAATTTTGTTAAAATAATTGCATAATGGTGTAATCAGAATGTTAACATTTTCTATAATAGGCATTTGTTAGGCCGTCCGGGCCCAGGCTTTTCCCTGATGGTAGATTTTCTATCGCTTTTTTTATTTCTTCTATAGTGAAATACCCCTCTAATCCCTCCACCATATCCCACGGAAGAGCTGGTAGTGTGGTCTTCTTAATATAGTCTTATTTCCTTTATCTTGCTCCCTTCTTCTACTCCTGATATGGTTTGTTAGATGTTGTACAGGTCCAGCTATGGACTTTGTGTCTATTATCTGTTTATAGTTTGCTCGGATACTATGAACATGGGAAATTTCCTGTTTTTTTAGTTGTCTGGCTAATGACTTGCCACACTTGTTCCCATGTTTATAGAATCTATGTGCAAAAAAATCTATATTTATCTTTGGCCCTTCTATCTAAATTTCTTAAAAGTTTTGCTCTAAGCATTTCCAGCTCTTTGGCGTCATTAGGGTCGAGTTTACCCTTATGTTTGATCTCTAGTTCGTGTATTTTTCTTAATACATCTTCTATCTCCTCCCTTTTTTTTTCTTTTTACTTGGGATCCATGAGCTACTCATTCCCCCCTGATAACTGCCTTATGGGCTTCCCATATCGTTTGTTCTGATATTTCTTCTAATGTATTTTCTTCAAAGTATCTTGTCAGTTTATACTGTAATGCCCTGTACACACGGTCGGACATTGATCAGACATTCTGACAACAAAATCTATGGATTTTTTCCGACGGATGTTTGCTCAAACTTGTCTTGCATATACACGGTCACACAAAGTTGTCAGAAAATCCGATCGTTCTAAACGCGGTGACGTAAAACACGTATGTCGAGACTATAAACGGGGCAGTAGCCAATAGCTTTCGTCTCTTAATTTATTCTGAGCATGCGTGGCGTCGGATTTGTGTACACACGATCGGAATTTCCGACAACGGATTTTGTTGGAAAATTTTTTAGCAAGCTTTCAAACTTTGTGTGTCGGAAATTCCTATGGAAAATGTGTGATGGAGCCTACACACGGTCGGAATTTCCGACAACAAGGTCCTATCACACATTTTCTGTCGGAAAATCCGACCGTGTGTACAGGGTATAAGTCCTCCGCTATCTGTTTGTCATCTAGCAGCACCACATTTAATCAACATATTCCCTCCCTTTGACCCGCAGATACCAGAGAAAACTTCATCACCACTGGTGCATGGTCAGAAATCATTATGGGTTCGATTCTGACGACCCTCACGTGTTCCAGATAATACTGGTCCACCATAATTAAGTCTAACCTGGAATATACTTTATGGGTCTTAGAATAATAGCTGTAATCTTTTGCCCCTTCGTTTAGGGCTCGCCAGCTGTCTACCAGATGAAGGACCTGAAGTTGCTTTTTCACTTGTTTAAGTGCTTTAAATGACAATGCTGTTTTCTCTGCTGTTGTGTCTAATTCAGGGTCTAAGATAACATTAAGGTCCCCTGCTATAATCACACATCCTTCCTTGAATTTGTCCAGTTTTCCTAAAGTTTTCACTAGGAAATCTGCTGTACCTGTATTTGGTGCATATATAGAGGCAAGCGTGTAGCCTTGTCCATGTAATGTTCCTTTGATGACTAGAAACCTCCCCTCTGGGTCCGTTTGTGTTGTTATGGAGGTCATAGGACATGTTTTCCCAAGAGCTATAGTTACCCTCCTTGCCCTTGCTATTGGTGATAACGCATGGAACCATTGGTTATAGGGTGATCACGGTAACCTAGGTAACGGTCCTGATATAAAATGCGTCTCTTGTACGTACACAATTTCTGTAGCCTGGTGACGCAGTTCCTGACATAACCACCCCCTTTTTTGAGGCGAGTTCAAACCCCTTACATTGTATGTCATAATCTTCAATGGGTTAGCCATCATATTCCAAAAATACAAACAATCTGTACATTCTTAACTTATTGCCGTCAATCTTATTTTTTTCTATAAATAGGGAATCTTTAAGAGAATCTATAAATCAAAATCCACCACAACTTAACACTCTTTTTTTTAAGAGTGTACCAACTATTAGGAGGGTTATCCCTTAGAGATTGCTTCCCTCAGGTTCTCTGAGAGCCCAGGTGTTATTGCTTCTTCCAATGCATGTTCTGTCTCTGGGGATCCCTCCCCTTTTCTTACCTTACCCTGTACCACTCCCATTGGGTCTGCTATTGAGGTAATAATTTCAACTGGGTCACTTAAATTGTCTCCTGGGATCTCTCCCTGTTTGTGTATTGTCTGACTTGGTCTGTCCTTTAAGACAGCAAATGATCCCATTCCCTGTTCTGTTGGGCTGTCACCCAGCTTTGGTAGTCCCTCTTTACCCCCTTTGGGGTCACTATCCCACCAGCTCTCCTCCATACCTCTTGGGGTCTGCGCACTACTCCTCTGCTCCGGCTCCATGTTCCCCTTATTTTTTCCTCCGCTCCGATCATCTCCTTCAGGCCTCTGGCTGCCTCTCCCACCCATAGATGGGCTCTGGATCTGCGGGCTGTGAACATGTGCCGTGTGCTGTGTAATCGGCGAGCCGCGGCCGACTTTCCCTTGAGATCCGCCAGTTTTTGGGCTCCCGTATCGACAGGCTGGCGCTCCTCTGGTATTTTCTCCTCTCTGCGGTGTCAGGTATGCTCTCAATCTGCCGGCCATGTTCCTCCTCTGGCCGGTTGGAGAGCTGCACGTCTACGGGTTGTCATGCTTATCTCATAGCTGTTCTCTGCGCTGAGCTCTCTCTCCACTGTGATCTGTGGGCTGCTGGCATTACTGGTGTTACTGATTGCTGTGAACCATTAGCATAATCAGAAGCAGCCTTCTCTCTGTGTGGCCTGGGTGTGTGAAGGAGCTCTCACCTCACACGTTTGCTCCTCCCATACTCTGTTGGGGAATTGTATTAGCGCCTCCCTCACTTAGGAGGGAAATCTGGACAGTCTCCCATCCAAGTACTAACCAGACTTGATCCGAGGTAAGGCGCCACAGAGGCTCAGATAATCCTGATGCCATTGGTCCAACAGGAGACGTGAACACTGCCATACCACTGAACTTGCACTATACAACCCCATAGTTATGCAAATATGCAGGTACCCAAGTATGAAAATATGCAGGTATATAAGAATTCTTGCTGTTCATGCATTCATGTATGCAGTATAATGCAAATAAATACTTATCTATACAGTTTAATGTAATGTTTTATGCAATTCAATGCAAAAAAAAAACAAACATGTATGCAGTTCAAGTTTATGTAAACATTTGTTTAAAAAAATATGCATTTATGCAGACATGTGCCCATGCAAAGGTGTTTATTCTAGTAAGCATATATTCAACATGTGTTTATGTAAAGGTGTTTATGCAAGTAAGCAATCATGTGCCTATGCACCATGTGACCATGTATATAAGCAAACATGCAACACGTATCCATGCAAACGTGTTTTATGCAACTTTACGCTTTAGCAAACATGAGCCTTCAACATACATGAGCCATTAGCAAACATGGGCTTTCAATAACCGTTAGCCTTTAGCAAACTCATGTTAGCCTTTAGCAAACTCATGTTAGCCTTTAGCAAACTCATGTTAGCCTTTCGCAAACTCATGTTAGCCTTTCGCAAACTCATGTTAGCCTTTAGCAAACACAAGCTTTCAGCAAACACGAGCTTTCAGCAAACACGAGCTTTCAGCAAACATGTGTTTAAGCCAATTTGCAAGTATACTGTACACCTGTTTAACTGCACCAGGCCCACTACTAGTTTTGCGCCAAGCACATATGCATCCCATGAAGCCTTTTTTTCCTGCTTCAGAGCAGCCTAAAAGTAAGCTCTTGCAACCAAATGCACATTATGCTGGAGACACAACACGGTGAATTTGCACAGGATGCTCCTCTCACCCCCCCCCCCCCCCCCAGTCCCGCTGAACTGTTGTGTGGCGATCTCCTGTTCTGAGCCCCGGTAGTATATCCGCTTCAGGGGTCCGGGGCTTAGAAACCCCCTTGGCATTCACGCGTCTTCTTCCCCACTGACAAGACGGGCTACACGGGTTCTAAATGGTCGGCGCCACCCATGTGATGGCGCCGACCAATTATAACGCCCCGAAACGTCACTCCTGACAAGATATGTTTTGGAGATTCAGCTGCGTGGATTTATAATCACTGCACCACTGACACGGTTATACCGGGGCTCAGAATGGGAGATCACCGTGATCCAGGTCAGCGGGACAGGGGGAGGGCGT
This sequence comes from Aquarana catesbeiana, assembly GCF_042186555.1. Classification (NCBI taxonomy): domain Eukaryota; kingdom Metazoa; phylum Chordata; class Amphibia; order Anura; family Ranidae; genus Aquarana; species Aquarana catesbeiana. The sequence goes on along the minus strand of NC_133329.1, from coordinate 192,336,249 downwards.
CCTGTGTAAATTCACCTTACAGATTTTTCTTCAAAGGTCAACTTACCCTTTAAGGTGCACTGCTACCCATACAGGGGTGTATCGACTTACAGTTGTACAGGCCCCCCGGATTAAGCAGTAAGTATGCAGAATATAATTATGACTTGTCTGGCCACACAGTTCTCCCATAGTAAGTACTCACACGTCATTAGTATCCATGGGCTGCTGTTATGTTTCAAGAGGCCCTGTTGAGTCTGTCATCCACATGGCAAACATGGCTGCCCCTCCACTTCCTGCCTATATATGGAAATAGTCTCTGCACCCTCTAGTGGCTGGAGGAGAAACGGCAGCCCATACTCCTAAGAAGTACACAGAGCATGATTAAACAGCACACTGCCCTTAGGGGCTACTGAGAGAAGACCAGACAATCAGTTCTCTTTTTTTTACTATTAAAAAGAGAAACTGCAAAAAAATGCAGACTTACAGTTCCTGCTGCAGGACTCTGAGCATAATAGGAGTCCAATCTTGACCCATCACGGTGGGCTGTCATAAAAGCCCTTCAGGGACTGGGTTCCCCTTAATGTGGGGTCCACTCCCCTGTACCTGTATAGCACCCCAAAGGAAAGCACCTTGGTCAGATCAAACACTGCTCAAGGTTCCATTACGCAGGGTCCAACGCCGTAAGGCTGCATTACAGGCAAACCTCGAGGAATCTTCTCTCCTTTCAATGAAGCTCAGGTACCATCCATTTTGGCTGACAGCTTTTTCAAATGGATCTGATTAAAGTCCTTGATTCTCAGCAAACCTGTTCTGAGGCACTTCCTGTGTAGGAGGGGTTATATAGGGGAGGACTTCCTGTTTGATCTGCAAGTGTCCATTCACCTATAGGTGGCGTATAACCCACATGGTCATTACTATAGCTGTTCTGTGTCCCATGATGTACGATAAAGAAATATTTTTTTTTGTAATTTTCCCGAAACTTGTGGCAAAACATAAAATATGCCATGGACTCAACTTGCCTCTCAGCAAGTAGCTTGAGTGTCTACTTTCTAAAAAAAGGCCATTTGGGGGGTGTTTTAACTGTCCTGGTATTTTAAACCCAACATTAGAAGCCTTTGCCACACATCACCCACTCTTACCACTTGAAGACCAAGCCTTTTCTGACACTTTTTTACATGAAAAAAAATATTATTTATTTGCTATAAAAGTACTTTGAACCTCAAACAGTATATATTTTTTTAAAAGCAGAGGCCTTACAGAATAAAATGTTGGGTGTTGCAAAAAAAATTTCACACAGTATTTGAGCAGCGATTTTCAAAGCACAATTTAAAAAAAAAAACACTTTTTAATTTTAATGCAAAAAAACACACTATATTGCCCAAATGTTTGGTAAACTATAAACAATGATCTTATACCGAGTATATAGATACCAAACACGACATGCTTTAAAATTGCACACGCCTGTGCAGTGGCAACAAACATACATTTTTAAAAGCTTTTAAAAACCTTTACAGTTTACCACCCTAGATGTACAGAGAAGCTCTATTGCTAGAATGATTGCCCCCGATCTGATGTGATACCTCACATGCATGGTGCAATTGCTGTTTACATACGACACAAGACCGATGCTTGTGTTTGCTTTTACGTGTGAGCACGGGAGGACAGGGGTACTTTAAATTTCAGTTTATTTTTATTATTATTTTGCTTTTTATTTTATTTTTACACTGTCCCTTTCATTTTTATTATCACTCTTATTGTTATCACAGGGAATGTAAATCTCACCTATGATAGCAATAGGTAGAGACAGGTACTCTTTTTTTGAAAAAATGTGCTCTATTAGACTCTAGATCTCTCCTCTGCCCTTAAAGCATCTGACCACACCAAGATCGGTGTGATAAGATGCTTTCCCAGTTTAAAAATGGCGCTGTTTATATCCGTCAGAAACAAAGTGATGAAATGCTCGTAGCTTCTGGTTTCTTAGGCCATAGAAATGATTGGAGCCATTCTGGTCTCTGATCAGCTCTATGGTCAGCTGGTGGAATTACCGGCTGCATTCTCAGGTTCCCCTGTGGGACTGGAGAGCCAGAGAAAACCATGGCAGGTGGCGGGAGGGGGAATGTCCCCTCCCACTGCTTGTAAAAGTAGTCTAGCGGCTAACTGGCCACTAGGATTGCTTTTACATGAAAGCCAACCACCAGCTGAAAAAAAAAATGATACCAAGATGATGCCTAAACCTACAGGCATCATTCCAGTATAATGACTCAAAGTCCAGCAACATACCAGTATGTCGCTGATCCTTGTTGGGCATATATTGTAATGTTCTTTTTTTTTCATGCAGCCTGTGGGCTGTAGCGATGTCACCGGCGCATGCCCAGTCCATCCGTTTTCACGGCACGCTATGTGTGCCGTTTCTAAATCCTCAGCGTGCTGTGTCATTTCTTTCCCCTATAAACGGCACAGCAGTGAAGCATCGCGATATGTGCCCTTCTCGTCAGCTTCCTGGTTCTTCCCTTGTGACTGTATGAGACGTCACACAGGGGGAGTAAACCAGGTCATCACAGAGCAAGCAGCTGCAGCTATTCTAATACTGAGAGCCATACAAAAGTTTATTTCTCAATGGAAGTAAAGCAATGTTTTTTCTATGGAAATAAAGCTTAATTTTAGACGTGATCACAATCGCACATGTGCGAGATTTAGGCAGGGGGGCAAAAGAAGGGCGGAAATGACGTCCACACAAGAGACATAGATCAACAGTAAAGATGGAGCTGCCGATTCCCGGAAGAAGAGATCTTTTATTAAAGTCAAAAAAAGGTATTTGCAAAGCGGATTTTAATCATGTTTAAAGGCATGTACACATATAGTAAAACTATTATATAAAAAAAAAAAAAAAAAAAAGGAAACAGGGTTTACTTCCTCTAACAATAAAGCACAGCAACAATAAAACATTACAGTATATATACACTATACTGTAATGTTTTAATTTATACAAATACAGTAAAACAATAAGAATAAACTATTTTTGGCTTTTTAAAAAATTTTACACTTTTATTATAACTGTAAAAAACTTTGAACGTTCCAGGTTAGGGTCTCTAAAATGCGATAGCCATCTAACATCTTTTGAGACCCTATGTGAAAGTGTGCCCTAGACTGTGCTGTGCCCTATACTAATACTCCACTAGTGTGTGGTAGAGACAGAAACAGTCCCCGATGCAGAGTTCACCAGGACAGGAGGGACAAAATTAGCGGGTGTCATGCACTTGCTACAGACACGGCATCTTTTTTGGGGTGCTTTGTGGGTAGGGGTATAAGGGAGGACATCCGGAAAATGCCTCTCATGCAGCCGGCTCACTGCATCTGGATTGGGAAATTGGGCCACTGCACCTTCAGGAAACAAAAGGGCTGTGATAGAGATTATACACATATATATACACACACACACACACACACACAGACACCATACCGACCATGGTGCCGTGATCATTGAAGTGCATTATTTCTATTACATTGCAATATAAAATAAAATAGTTCAACTCACCATAATGCAGAATCAGTGGGATCCCTGAGTCGCACTTGCCACCAGATGCCATCAAGGGCCCCCAACAGAGTCCCGTGGCTCTGCTGCTCATCGGATTGATATAGCTTGCATAGTGGAGAATGTGGTAATGTTAAATAGAAAATGTTGATAGGGCATTTTACAGAGGACTGTAGTATGTACAGCAGGTCAAAGATATAGGGCATTGTACAGAGGCCCATAGAATGTAGGGTAGTGTATCTCCCATTGTAAAAATAGGACAGTGGATTAAATCCTCCAAAATAGGCATCACAAAAGATGTAGAGAAAATCTACCTCCTTTCTTTTCGTAGCCCATGGTGCTGTTTATCACACCATCCATGAGATGGTTTACCTCCTAAAGGGGGTTTAGTAACAAACTGGATGGTACAAAATCTGATGCATCTCTGCTTAGAAACCAACCAGCTTCCGGGTGTTGTTGCCAAAGCTTAATCTATCCAAAAACTCAGTATTCTAGTAAGAACACCTTCCAAGAACTACACCAAGACAGAAGACCCAAACCTTGTATATTTGAAAAATATTTTATTTTGTCCATTTTAAATTTTTAACAAACATTGTCAAAATGTTCATAAATGGGAAAAAAAAAAAAAAAAACACATTTCAGATTACGGTAGCAACACCTCACAAGGCAATAAAAGTGAAAAATGTATAAATAGTAACAAACTTTCACAAGGCAGATACAGTGCCAAAAAAAAAAAAAAATCAACTTAAATGAGAATAAACTATTTACCAGCTACAGAAAAAATAGCAGCCATCACAGACAGTAGTAGTGAAAATTGCTATAACATTTTCCCCAAGTGCTTTTATCTTCACACTGTTTGATACAAGCAGCCTGAATTAACATGTCCAAGTACAAAAAATAAAATAAATCAAATATAAATAAATCACTTCAGGCCCCAAAAAGTGCAAGATTTGCATTAAAGTTGAAGTCAGTGTAAAATCTAAAATGCCTGCATCTATAGACACCAGGGAATCGAACACTAACCTATCTATCTCTAAAGAAAAGATAAGTATACATACCTTTTTGGAAGCCAATCTGACCCGCTCTTACCGGATCCCACGCTGAGCTGTCAGCTGTGGCTTCTCTGTGTAGACAGGTGTAGAGGAGACAGGCAACAGAAGCCCCATAGTAACTCTGAGGGGGATGTCATGTCCCATTCATTTCACAGCAGCTTGTGTCTTCTGCAGAGCTTCTGCTGTGGAGATTGGATCGCAGCAGGTCAGACCGGCTTCCAAAAAAGTTATGTTTATTCATATTTTCTTTACAGGGATAGAGAGGTTAGTGTTTGATCCCTGTAGTCTATAGATGTAGGGATTTTGGATTTTGCATGGTTCCATTTTAAACAGTGCAATAGGAAACATTTTTGAAGCGCAACTGTACAAAATACAGTATTTCTGTATGAAGGTGCCTGGCTAAGAATGTAGATTGTCGAAACAATGGTTGCAGCTGTTCTCTATAGCTGCTGCCATACATTGGTGACCTGCTTAACAGTTATATCTGTGTGACTTAGGCTTGGGTTCACACTGCTTGCGGATGCGGCTCGCAGCAAGGGTCTGGTGCTTCCCTGTTCACAGTGTCCAGGACAAATTGGGGGCTGAATTTGTGGCTGAAGTCATCCCTGAAACTCAGCCAAAGATGCACAGGACTCCTGTCCAAGCCACTCTGTAGCCACCACGGAGATGTGTGAACCCGCTCCCACAATCTCCGATCATGCAAATTGGATGCAGGGAAATCTGCATCCAATTTGCACTAGTGTGAACCTAGCCTTATGGAATTCTTGCTGTTCAGCAGCTCAGTCCTTACAGATACAGCTATTGTGTACTATAGCAACACAGGGCATTAAGAACAGAGTAGCTAAAGACCCCTTTCACACTGTGCTGTCCCAGGCGTCAGCAGTAAAGGCGGCCGAAAAGGGGTTAAATCCACCCGAAAAACACTGCAGCGTTTTGCCGGTGGTATAGCAGCGCTGCCCCATTGATTTCAATGGGTGACGAGCGGTTAGTTCACCACTCCAAAGAAGCTGCTGGCAGGACTTTGTGATGCCCTGCCAACTAACCGCTCCAGTGTACTGGAGTGAATGGAGCAGCTTTTTCAGGGCGCTCTGCTGGCGCTATTTTTAATGCTATAGTGCCTCAGTGTGAAAAGGGTCTAAGTCACTGTTCTTTTCACTCTCCTGTATGGCTACATGTAGAATGCCACACAGATATTCTATATTCACACTGAGGCGCTCTGCAGGCGCTATAGCGTTAAAAATAGCACCTGCAGAACGCCCTGAAAAAGCAGCTCAATTCACTTAAAACAGCGCCGCTTTACAGCTGACGCCTGGGGCGGCACATTGTGAAAGGGGTCTATAGCTTCTTCTGAACTGTGTCTTGACTAGGGATGAGCTTCGAGTTCGAGTCGAACTCATGTTCTACTCGAACATTGGCTGTTCGCAAGTTCGCCGAACAGCGAACAATTTGGGGTGTTCGCGGCAAATTCGAATGCCGCGGAACACCCTTTAAAAGTCTATGGGAGAAATCAAAAGTGCTAATTTTAAAGGCTTATATGCAAGTTATTGTCATAAAAAGTGTTTGGGGACCTGGGTCCTGCCCCAGGGGACATGGATCAATGCAAAAAAAAGTTTTAAAAACGGACGTTTTTTCAGGAGCAGTGATTTTATTAATGCTTAAAGTCAAACAATAAAAGTGTAATATCCCTTTAAATTTCGTACCTGGGGGGTGTCTATAGTATGCCTGTAAAGGGGCGCATGTTTCCCGTGTTTAGAACAGTCTGACAGCAAAATGACATTTTGAAGGAAAAAACTCATTTAAAACTACCGCGGCTATTGCATTGCCGACAATACACATAGAAGTTCATTGATAAAAACGGCATGGGAATTCCCCACAGGGCAACCCCGAACCAAAATTAAAAAAAAAAAATGATGTGGGGGTCCCCCTAAATTCCATACAAGGCCCTTCGGGTCTGGTATGGATATTAAGGGGAACCCCAGCCAAAATTTAAAAAAAAAATTGACGTGGGGTTCCCCCTAAATTCCATACCAGACCCTTCAGGTCTGGTATGGATTTTAAGGGGAACCCCGCGCCAAAAAAAAAAAAAAAAAAACGGCGTGGGGTCCCCCTAAAAATCCATACCAGACCCTTATCCGAGCACGCAACCTGGCAGGCCGCAGGAAAAGAGGGGGGGACGAGAGTGCGGCCCCCCCCCCCTCCTGAACCGTACCAGGCCACATGCCCTCAACATTGGGAGGGTGCTTTGGGGTAGCCCCCCAAAGCACCTTGTCCCCATGTTGATGAAGACAAGGGCCTCATCCCCACAACCGTGGCCGGTGGTTGTGGGGGTCTGCGGGCGGGGGGCTTATCGGAATCTGGAAGCCCCCTTTACCAAGGGGACCCCCAGATCCCGGCCCCCCCCCTGTGTGAAATGGTAAGGGGTTACTTACCCCTACCATTTCACTAAAAAACTGTCAAAAATGTTAAAAATGACAAGAGACAGTTTTTGACAATTCCTTTATTTAAATGCTTCTTCTTTCTTCCTTCATCTTCTTCTTCTTCTGGTTCTTCTGGCTCTTCTGGTTCTTCCTCCGGCGTTCTCGTCCAGCATCTCCTCCGCGGCGTCTTCTATCTTCTTCTCCTCGGGCCGCTCCGCACCCATGGCATGAGGGGGGAGGCTCCCGCTCTTCTCTTCATCTTCTTCTTCATCTTCATCTTCTTCTTCATCTTCTTCTTCTTCTTCTTCTTCTCTTCTTCATCTCTTCTTCCTTCTTCATTTCTTCTGCGGGCCGCTCCGCATCCATGCATGGAGGGAGGCTCCCGCTGTGTGACGGCGTCTCTTCGTCTGACGGTTCTTAAATAACGGGGGGCGGGGCCATCCGGTGACCCCGCCCCCCCTCTGACGCACGGTGAATTGACGGGACTTCCCTGTGACGTCACGGGGAATGCCACAGGGAAGTCCCGTCATGTCCCGTGCGTCAGAGGGGGGCGGGGTCACCGGGTGGCCCCGCCCCCCGTTATTTAAGAACCGTCAGACGAAGAGACGCCGTCACACAGCGGGAGCCTCCCTCCATGCATGGATGCGGAGCGGCCCGCAGAAGAAATGAAGAAGGAAGAAGAGATGAAGAAGAGAAGAAGAAGAAGAAGAAGATGAAGAAGAAGATGAAGATGAAGAAGAAGATGAAGAGAAGAGCGGGAGCCTCCCCCCTCATGCCATGGGTGCGGAGCGGCCCGAGGAGAAGAAGATAGAAGACGCCGCGGAGGAGATGCTGGACGAGAACGCCGGAGGAAGAACCAGAAGAGCCAGAAGAACCAGAAGAAGAAGAAGATGAAGGAAGAAAGAAGAAGCATTTAAATAAAGGAATTGTCAAAAACTGTCTCTTGTCATTTTTAACATTTTTGACAGTTTTTTAGTGAAATGGTAGGGGTAAGTAACCCCTTACCATTTCACACAGGGGGGGGGCCGGGATCTGGGGGTCCCCTTGGTAAAGGGGGCTTCCAGATTCCGATAAGCCCCCCGCCCGCAGACCCCCACAACCACCGGCCACGGTTGTGAGGATGAGGCCCTTGTCTTCATCAACATGGGGACAAGGTGCTTTGGGGGGCTACCCCAAAGCACCCTCCCAATGTTGAGGGCATGTGGCCTGGTACGGTTCAGGAGGGGGGGGGGGCCGCACTCTCGTCCCCCCCTCTTTTCCTGCGGCCTGCCAGGTTGCGTGCTCGGATAAGGGTCTGGTATGGATTTTTAGGGGGACCCCACGCCGTTTTTTTTTTTTTTTTTTGGCGCGGGGTTCCCCTTAAAATCCATACCAGACCTGAAGGGTCTGGTATGGAATTTAGGGGGAACCCCACGTCAATTTTTTTTTTAAATTTTGGCTGGGGTTCCCCTTAATATCCATACCAGACCTGAAGGGCCTTGTATGGAATTTAGGGGGACCCCCACATCATTTTTTTTTTTTAATTTTGGTTCGGGGTTGCCCTGTGGGGAATTCCCATGCCGTTTTTATCAATGAACTTCTATGTGTATTGTCGGCAATGCAATAGCCGCGGTAGTTTTAAATGAGTTTTTTCCTTCAAAATGTCATTTTGCTGTCAGACTGTTCTAAACACGGGAAACATGCGCCCCTTTACAGGCATACTATAGACACCCCCCAGGTATGAAATTTAAAGGGATATTACACTTTTATTGTTTGACTTTAAGCATTTTTAAAATCACTGCTCCTGAAAAAACGGACGTTTTTAAAACTTTTTTTTGCATTGATCCATGTCCCCTGGGGCAGGACCCAGGTCCCCAAACACTTTTATTGACAATAACTTGCATATTAGCCTTTAAAATTAGCACTTTTGATTATTCATGTTCGTGTCCCATAGACTTTAACGGTGTTCGCGTGTTCGAACGAATTTTTTTCCTGTTCGCATGTTCTGGTGCGAACCGAACAGGGGGGTGTTCGGCTCATCCCTAGTCTTGACATTCAGATATTGTCTGAATAAGAAATTGGATTGCCTGAACAAGAAATCATATTGCTTGAACAGGAAATCATCGAGGAGCTCATTGAGAGTGCACCGGCTGAGGAAGATAATGCAAAGGTTCTCATACTTTAGCACAATTAAAAGCAACCAAAAATAAAAAAAATGCTGAATGGCTGACAAAATATGCCTTTAGAACTTGCTAAGTGCAGTTTAGAATATCTAACAATTGCCCAAAAAATTTTGCAGACGAAAAGAACCTTAAGCTATGATCGTGGTTTACCACTACACACTGAGTGTTATAACATTTGATAAATGTTTTAATTTTAGCACAACAAAAAGTTTAACACTTTGGTCCATTAATGGTCAAACCTGAAAAACTTCAACCCAATATCCTGAAAACTTGGTATGTTATGTGCACATAAAGCAGAATGCAATGGTTTCCAAATCTCAACCATTTTTTTATTCTCAATAGAAAATATCAAACTTTTCAGCTGAGAAAAATGTTCATCTTACACCCCTTTCACACTGGGGCGCTTTGCAGGCACTAGAACGCTAAAAATAGCGCCTGCAAAGTGCCCTGAAAGAGCTGCTCTCTCTCCAATGTGAAAACCAGGAGGGCTTTCACACTGGAGTGGTGTGCCGACAGGGAAAAAAAAATGGCTGGTTTGCTATTGCTACCGATGGAAGTAGTGACAGAATAAACTCTTCCCAATTTTTTTCACGCATCATGAATATTGTTACCTCATTGCAGGTTATGTTCCCCTGTACCAAGGCAACTGCTGAAAATATATTCAACGCTATCAATAAATCGATTGAGAAAGGCCCTAATTGGGGAAAAAAAAAAATAAAGTGTAGCGGACAGCAATGACAGTTCAGTTGCCATAATAGGAAGGCATAATAGTAACATTAGCAGTGAAATTGCAACCACTTTTAGTATTTGTCCGTGTCATCTTGCACATTCACTTTGTCAAGCTTGTAAGATTGGACATTTTAGCAAACAAAAAAGTGAAAGTGAGCTGCTGGAGATTGCTTCATTGGAGAAGTCAATCTAAAGAGATAATAGAAGTCTTTTTATTGGTTTTCCTGCATATAAAATTGTTGCTGATGCATTGTCGGATACAGAAGATGGCTGGTTTGCTATTGCTACTGACGGAAGTAGCGACACCGGATTAACTCTTCACAATTTTTGTCACGCATCATGAAAAAGAACTCCAGTAATAGTTACATCATTGCTGGATACATTCCCTTGTAACAAGGCAACGTTGAAAAATCTATTCAATACGATCAATAAAGTGATTGGAGGGGGCGTGGTTTGCCTTGAGAGAAGATGGCTGCTTGATCCTCCAGCTCCCGCTCACCACAGCCTAAAATCCGCCTTTACCGGGGCTTACAGATACCATCCACCCTTCAATAATGGGAACCTTATCCCGTGGAGCTTCACAAACTAGATTCTGGTCCCCGAGAGAAATAGCCGGCTGTACGAGCCAAACGATACCGGAGATCTTCCGGACACAGCGGACAACAATGGCGACTTCTCTTCCTGCCTCAGCCTCCTCTCCGACTCACGCAGAAATCATCCTCACCCCCACCGTTCACAGCCTCACTCCGCTAGAACCCTCTCTTCCATCTCACCGCCAGCTGAGCTTACAAGACTTGCAAGCAGTGGCGGCAGACATAAAGGACACGTTGTTCTCGGCCATTACAGATCTGCGCCATGAACTGCAGGCCATCACAGGACGCATACAGCGCGTGCAGGACAACACAACAAAACAGCAGGCAACGGTGAGGAACATCCACCACAGGGTTGACCACCACACCATGCAGCTAAGAGATCTTCAACGCCATGTTGAAGATCTCGATAACAGGGGTCGGAGACATAACCTACGGGTACGGGGTATACCGGAATCAGTGGATCAGGACAGAATTCTCCCGGTTGTGACCGGTCTCTTTAACCACCTACTAGACCGCCCGGAACTGATACCGATTACTATGGAACGCATTCACAGGGCGCTTCGCCCCAAAGGGAGACACACGGACCCCCCCACAAGACATTATATGCCATGTTAATGACTTCTTCAAAAAGCCCGCAAAAAATCAATTCTGGAATACGATGGCTACCCCATCCACATATATCAAGAATAATAAACAAGCCTTGTGAGCCACATACGGGTTAATGCCTGATAAAATAATAAAATATAATGTATATAAAATATAACCGGATTCTCAATTAACACAAAGAACACCGACGAAGGTAACCTACATCTGACACTCGACCGCTTACCAACCGCTTCCTGACACCCGTACAGGGCACGATCGTAAGCCGATCAACCTGACTCACTGTCTTCACAATTTCTCCCCAATGCCATGTTCATAATACCCCACGTTGTACCTCAGATCATTTATATCCTGTTTGATTGACTGCCCTACGACAACGAAACACTGCAAACGGAAGACTCTGAACCACGGACTGCCTAGTTGAAACATTACATTCCCCCTAACCATTACACCGATAGACATTAGCTCAGCGCTCCTCCACTCAGTTCCACTTCCCTTACCTCCTCAGAAAGGCGACAGGCTAGCTCTGCTACAGCCATGAACAACCCTCAGAGATATAGGTAATACATGATGTGCCTTAATAACCTGCCCTGTTTTGTAAGATGATATACCTCCCATTAAGGGAAGACAATCAGATCTCATACCACATACGGAGCTCATACACGGGGGTTTTCCTTTTGCTTTAACCTGGGGATCCGTGCCCGCCAATTCTACCTGCCTAATACATTCTCTCAATACAGCACCCTCATCGGTCAGATGGGATTGGAGACAGAGACCTTATTGTACTCCTACAATGCTCTCACCACAACACCCTCCAAGGGCAGCTGGAGGCAGAAGCATAGAGGCACTATAGTGCTCTTACATTGCTCATATCACAACAGCCTCCACGGACAACCGAGACCAGAGGTATGGACGGTCTATTATGCTTCTACTCCGCTCACAACACCTTCCACGGGCAACTAGGGATAGAGACGTAGAGGTTCTATTTTGATCATACACAGCTCACCCCACAGCACCCTCCACGGGCAACAGAGTTTAGAAACATGGATAACCCACATTGTGATCCTACTCTGCCCACTACACAACAGCCTTCACGGGCAGCTGGAGATAGAGGCATATAGGCTTTAATATGCTCATACACTGCTCACACCACAACACCACCCTCCATGGGCTGTTGGGAATAGAGGTGTAGATGATCTATTGCGTACTTACAATGCTCACATCACTGCACCCCCCACAGAAAGCTGGGACTAAAGACATAGATGTCCTATTATGCTCATACGTTGCTCTCATCCCAGCACCCTCCATGAGCAGATGAGATCAGATGCATAGATGTTCCACCTGTTATGAGACTTCTAGTTAGACTATTATTTCACTTTGGTTTGTGTGTATTCTTGTTGATAAAGAATGTTGATTGCATACTACCACTCCGTGTGCCAAGTTGAAATTGCTTATTTGATGCAGGCCTGACACTTACTCGTTGTCTCAGTTATTGTCAATAACGGCAGAAGTTGATTGTTATTCTTCATGAATATGTACTTTCTATTACCCTCCCAACTAGCTTACCCAACCACAGTCGTCCCACATAGGGATTCACCCCATACTATCATTATTGAAAACGATTACAAAAGGCATCACCCCAATGCTCCCATCTTACCCATCTTCCACACACATGCCTCCAAATCTTTGCAATCGTGCCCTCCACACCTAAGTTCTCAAAACTTATCGTCCCGTACACCCCCCGTCTCTACGTTCCAAGGCTGCTGGTGAGATGGACCTCATTGATCACTCCGACTTATTTTTCTTTCTCTTCAAACCCCCACACAGTGGCTAAACTTACTTCATCTAACCCTTATGGGGCGTACACACGGTCGGACTTTTCAGCTACAAAAGTCCGACAGCCTGTCCGACAGACTTTCAACGGACTTGCGGCGGACTTTCTAACGAACAGACTTGCCTACACACGATCACACAAAAGTCCGTCGAATTCTTACGTGATGACGTACACCGGACTAAAATAAGGAAGTTGATAGCCAGTAGCCAATAGCTGCCCTAGCGTGGGTTTTTGTCCGTCAGACTAGCATACAGACGAGCGGATTTTTCGACCGGACTCGAGTCCGTCGGAAAGATTTGAAGCATGTTTCAAATCTAAAGTCCGTCGGATTTGAGGCTGAAAAAGTCCGTTGAAAGTCCGGAGAAGCCCACACACGATCGGATTACCAGCCAGCTTTAGTCCGTCAGCGTCCGTTGGACTTTTGTAGACGAAAAGTCCGACCGTGTGTACGCGGCATTACACAATACTATAAGATTAAAACCACTGAATTTTACCGGCAAATATAATTCTGTGGCTCGGAACACAGATTCAGGTGACCAGAACGCCACATAGTGCCGGTTCCTTTTGTTCTTCCCTCTCGATAACTTCTCCTTACCCCACTACCCATACCAACCCCCCCCCCCCTTTTTACCCTGACTCACACCCTGCCACAGCTCACACCAAACTACAAGATACCTACGAATAATTTTACCATGGCGCCGAAATCCAGAGACACCAACAAACCCGTGCTCAAAATAGTTTCACTTAACGTGAAGGGACTCAATATGCCAGAAAAATGTTCTAAACTCCTCCTTACAATGCACAGACTTAATGCTAGCATCATATTTCTACAGGAAACACATTTCCGTTCTGATAGCACCCCGAAACTATTCAATGCCCACTATCCTACCGTGATACATGCTACCAACCCCCTGCACAAAACGAAAGGGGTCTCAATTCTTATTGCAAAAACCTGCCCTTTTCAGATCACTGACTCGCTTATAGACATAGACGGCAGATATCTCTTTTTAAAAGGCTCGATTCTAAACAGAACGTTAACATTGGCAAACATATACGCCCCAAACAAACATCAAGTATCATTCTTTAGATCTGTCACTGCTGCTCTCACAACCCTTGTACTGGGCGGAGATTTTAATATTCCCCTAAACCCTATCCAAGATACTTCCAATGGATCCACAACACTTTCATATAAGGCCCTCAAGGAAATTAAATCTCTTTTCAAACGGTTACTACTCCATGATACGTGGCGCACCTTGAATCCAGACAATAAAGATTACACTTTCTATTCAGCGCCACACAATCGATACTCCAGACTAGATTACCTGTTCTTGACACAAAATGACCTGTCCCTGCTCCACCGAGCCTCCATCGAGCCCATGATTATCTCAGATCACCATCCCATCTCCCTGTCACTACAGCTTCCTTATATAAAAAATATATAAAAACAACTCAGCGCTGACACAAGAACAATAGAAAATAAATGCAAGCAAGCACGAAGGCAAATTCAACAAAAACCTCAAAAGTCATATAAATAATAAAAGTGCTGCGCAAATAAATTGTCCCTTTCAATAGTAAAACAAAACAATCAAAATAAATAAAATAAAATAAGGAGATGAGATGGGAACACCAGTGGATGGTAAAAACGCCAAGGATAGGATCAGAGGTGACTGAAAATCCCTTCACCATATATGGATGGCCCCTCACCTGCAATCTTCGACCTGAAACAGGTCACACAGCATGTACACCAAACAGAAGGTAAGCTGAAAACCAGGCGATAATAGCTTCTCATATGCTGCTCCCACTCTCATCAGATGGCATATAGAAATGAAGCATAAACAATATAGTGCTCTCCGTTTCTAAAGTTTATTGCTAAAAGTGAAAAAAACCAGTACACTCACATAACAAAGCACTCAGATCCGAGTGCCGGCTAGATGGCGTGTGATCGTATACTAGCTGACAGCCGCGGGTGACGTCATGCGCTCCAGGCCCCCGTACGCGTTACGTCCTGTGGGCGGGACTTCATCAGCGTGGGGCGGGACTCGGATCTGAGTGCTTTGTTATGTGAGTGTACTGGTTTTTTTCACTTTTAGCAATAAACTTTAGAAACGGAGAGCACTATATTGTTTATGCTTCATTTCTATATGCCATCTGATGAGAGTGGGAGCAGCATATGAGAAGCTATTATCGCCTGGTTTTCAGCTTACCTTCTGTTTGGTGTACATGCTGTGTGACCTGTTTCAGGTCGAAGATTGCAGGTGAGGGGCCATCCATATATGGTGAAGGGATTTTCAGTCACCTCTGATCCTATCCTTGGCGTTTTTACCATCCACTGGTGTTCCCATCTCATCTCCTTATTTTATTTTATTTATTTTGATTGTTTTGTTTTACTATTGAAAGGGACAATTTATTTGCGCAGCACTTTTATTATTTATACTACAGCTTCCTGACACTACGTCACGCTCACGAATATGGAGGTTAGACTCTTCATTACTCACTGACCCTCCATCGTGGCGGAAGTGGAATCCACCTTACAACACTTCTTCCTTGAAAACAACCCAGAAGACACATCCCCAATCAATAACTGGGAAGCTCACAAAAGCGTAATCAGGGGCACTTTTCTTGCAGTGGCGGCCAAAAGAAACAAGGAAAAAAGGAAACACTCAGACTTGACAGAAAAAAATCAGTAGACTTGAAGGGGCACATAAACAATCCCAAGCACTCACCACCTTAAATGACTTGATACAGGCTAGAAAAGATTTATTAGACTTATTGGATAAACAGATACAACGCAAATATATTCTTTCTAAAAAAAAATTTTATGAATTTGGCAATAAAGCTAGTAAAATGCTGGCCAGAGCTCTACAAATATCTCAATCTAACAAGACGATACACTATATCACTGATCCCTCAGGACATAAAATAAACAAAACCCCAGATATTGCGCAACAATTCGTACAGTATTATAGTAAACTGTATAACCTAGTCACCCCTACTTCCACCACAGACAGCACCACTCGCACTCAAATGATATCTGACTTCTTAAAACAATATAGCCCAACTCCTATATCAGAATCAAGAGCCCACGAGTTAAGTACCCCACCTACACGCAATGAAGTTGACAATGCTCTAAAACAAATGAAAGCAGGCAAAAGTCCCGGACCTGACAGCCTGACCGCCGGTTACTACAAAACTTACGCAGGACTACTTACCCCCTCTTTTTTGAAAGCCTTCAACTCTTTCGCACAACCAACCAACCCCCCACGAGATCTCCTCACAGCCCACATAGCAGTAATCCCCAAACCGGACAAAGACCACTCCTTAGTTACCAACTACAGACCTATCTCATTACTCAATGTTGACCTCAAATGGTATTCAAAAACTTTGGCAAACAGACTTCTACCCCTGATTCCCCACCTCGTTGGCCTTGACCAAGTGGGCTTTGTTCCCGGAAGGGAAGCGAGAGATAATACTCTCAAGGCGATTAATATCCACCATTGGCTCACGTCCACCAAGAACAAGGGATTTATGCTTTCCCTCGACGCGGAGAAGGCATTCGACAGGGTGGCATGGGACTACATGAGGGAAACCCTCAAAGCTATAGGCCTCCCCCAAACGATGCTAAACTTCATATCAGCACTGTATTCTAGTCCCACTGCAAAAGTCCAAGTAAATGGCCACCTGTCGGATGCCTTCTCCGTGTCGAATGGAACTCGCCAAGGATGCCCACTCTCCCCTTTAATCTTTATTCTCTCTCTTGAACCTCTCCTCAGACGCATCAAAACCAACCCAGACATTAAAGGTATACAAATTAAACACCGTACATATAAATTGGCAGCATTCACTGATGACATTCTCCTTTTTCTCACAGACCCACTTACCACAATTCCGAACCTACTTAAAGACTTCCAAACCTTTCATACCCTTTCAAACCTTCAAATCAATTTTTCGAAATAAACTGCCCTTAACATCTCCCTACCCCCAGAACTTTGTCAGCAATGCCAACTTAACTTTCCATTCACCTGGAATAAGCGTGCAATTCCGTATTTAGGCATTCATGTGCCAACTTCCCTCGCTGATCTATACGCCCTGAACCATGCCACACTCGTACAAAAAATACAAGCAGATTTAAAGAAATGGTCCCCCGGACAATTCTCCTGGTTCGGCAGGGCCACAATCATCAAAATGAACATTCTACCCAGAATTCTATATCTTCTACAAACTATCCCAATTAAAATACCACCCAAATTCTTTTCTACATACCAAAAAGCATGCACGACCTTTATATGGGGTAAAACGCGTCATAGACTTAGCTTCATGAGACTGACAACCCCCAAACTTCTAGGAGGCATAGGACTGCCGGACATACGTAAATATCAACAAGCTTGTCACCTTGCTAGGATCAGCGACTGGAACGTACACTCCAAGCATAAAGATTGGGTCCAATTAGAACAGTCATTATCACATGTGCCCATTCAACACCTCCCATGGGTCAATTCCCTCTTTCTACCCTCTGAATACAATCATCACCCACTTATCAACCCCACACTAATCTCATTCCGCAATACATGTAACATACATAACATCTCATCAGTTAAAGGCCCGATGACACCTTTAAGATTAAACCCCGAATTCACCCCAGGAATGCACACTTCCTTTTTAACTGACCTATGGCCCCACCAGACTGTCAGAGCCGAACATTTCTTTGAGAGAGGTCACCTTTTATCGCAAGCTGCCTTGGCTTCAAAACTGAAAATAGACACCTTCCCCTTCTGGACGTACGTCCAACTACGAAATTTCTTCAACAAACCCAAACCAGACTGGCCCAGACCCACAACCCAATTTGAAAACTTATGTTTAAGTGATAGCACACTAACACACCTGATCTCGCAAACATACAACCTTTTATTCAATGATCAAGCCCTAGCAAACCACTGGACCAACTGACAGTGGGAACGAGATCTTTCCATACAGTTGAGTAACCCAGAATGGGCTAACATCTACACTTTGATCCATAAAGGTTCGATGAACGTGCAAGTCCAAGAAAACGCCTTTAAATTAGTCTCCAGATGGTACAGGACACCACTTCTGCTACATCATTTCAACCCAGCAATCCCCCAAACCTGCTGGAGATGTAAAATAGATACAGGCTCTCTAATACATGTCGGGTGGTCCTGCACTAAAATCCAACCTTTCTGGAAAGAAGTCCACGCACTGATCACACAAATCACAACTTATTCCCTGGATTTTGATCCCACAATGTTTCTGCTACACCACTCTTCTACACATATACCAGCCTATCATCGTTCTTTAGCCATGCATTTGGTGAACGCAGCTAGAATGTGTATACCCCCCAAATGGCGCTCCACTGAGTCTCCTACTATAAAAGAATGGTTTCATCGCATTCAACAAACGAAGGTCATGGAAGACCTCATCCATTAGTCCAAAGACACACCGGCTAAGTTCACCAAAACATGGTCAAGCTGGCTACACTTCACCACAACAGCCGAATACAAAAAATACACGGTCTGAATGACTTCACAGAGCTGTGGCAGGAAATAGGTGATTCCTTGTCCCCCTGTCCCTCGGTATTCCCTTACTTCTCCCCCCATACTTTTATTTATTTATTTATTTTTTTATTCTTTTTTCACCCTAATTTTGCTTCCCCTTCCCAATAATATATATCAGATACCTATAACCATTAGCCAAGCTACAACACCACGCACATCTTATTGGTCTACCATATTAACTTCCCCCCCTGCCTACCTCTCCTGCTTCTCATCTACGACCTCCCCTTTTTACCCCTCTCCCTCAATACCTGACACCATCTATATATAAGCTATAGAAGGATCTGAAAATATCCTACTCTAAACACATTATTCTTCCAAACAAAGTAAAATGATTTAACCTATACTTATGTTTCTATATAGATCTACAATTACAAAATATAAGATTGTATATGGACTCTTCCAAGTTAAATGTAACAGAAGATGTACCATATCTGTACCCCTTAATACAACCACATCTATGTAACTTTATTCCTTAATCTTACAATCAAAGCGGCTGCGCCCGCTTCACTGCATTCACATGTGTTTTCTTATTTCTCTTTCTGTACATGTTAATTTTTGTTTGAAAAATTTAATAAAAATTTGATTCAAAAAAAAAAAAAAGTGATTGAGAACGTGGCAGTGCAGGTATCATGATAGGAAGGCACAATAGTTTGCTTAGCAGAGTGAAATTGCAACAACCTTTAGTATTTGATGTGGTTTGTCAGCGTCATCTTGCACATTGACTTTCTGTTCAAGCTTGCAAGATTGGACATTTTGGCAAATAAGAGTGAAAGTGAGCTCCTTGAGATTGAATTCTCCAATGAAGTAATCTAAAGCGATAATTGAAGTATTCAATAGTTTTACAGCCAGGGCACATGAGGCTGACCTGAGCCAGATCACCCAAAGCCTTCACAGATCATTGACTAAGACTGGCCATACATTATACAATTTTCTGTTTCTAGTTCATTTAGATTTACCTTCAATTATGTAGTGCAAAGGCCTGGCTGTTTGCATACACATTGAAAGTGTTTAGCTGTCACCTCATATGGTTTTGGTAAATCTAAAGATGAATTGTATAAGAAAATTGTATAATGTATAACCAGTTTTAGTGCAAAATGACACAGGTAACCAAATACTAAAGGTTGTTGAGCTAAGAAAAATAGTCAATCTTGAAAAATGTTCCTCAATATCAAAAATTTCTAATATTTTTATAAACATCTACCGTACATATCACAAGAAGAAGAATCGAAAGAAGGAAAGAAGGAAAGAAGGAAAGAAGGAAAGAAGGGAAAGAAGGGAAAGAAGGGAAAGAAGGGAAAGAGGGGAAAGAAGGAAAGAGGGGGAAAGAGTAAGGGGGGGAGAAGGAAAGAGTAAGGGGGGGAGAAGGAAAGAGTAAGGGAGGGAGGGAAAGAGTAAGGGAGGGAGGGAAAGAGTAAGGGAGGGAGGGAAAGAGTAAGGGAGGGAGGGAAAGAGTAAGGGAGGGAGGGGGGGAAAGAGTAAGGGAGGGGGGGGGAAAGAGTAAGGGAGGGAGGGGGGGAAAGAGTAAGGGAGGGAGGGGGGGGAAAGAGTAAGGGAGGGAGGGGGGGGGGAGAGTAAGGGAGGGAGGGGGGGGAAGAGTAAGGGAGGGAGGGGGGGAAGAGTAAGGGAGGGAGGGGGGGGGAAGAGTAAGGGGGCCACTTATATCAGAATAACAACCAAAGCAGGAGTAAGAAGGGAGGGAGTGGATGGATTGGTAGGATTCATCTTACCTCTCCTGCACACATTTCCTCTTAGGCCGAACACCGTTAGGGAATGCGTGCAGGGCAGACACAGGAGAGGACGGGAGCAGAAGCGCTCTCTCCCTTTGGGGGGTGTCAGCACAGCAGCTTCAACTGGCTGTGATCCAGAGCGGTCAGTTAGCTCCTGTCCCATCCTGAATCAAAGCAGATTGTATAGCTTACAGACCAGCCAGGACTTGGCACTGTCGCTGCCATCAACGTTAAAAGAACCAAAGTTTTGTTCTTAAAAATGGTACATTTTCACAGTTGAAACAAATATTTGCTCTTGTGTTGGGGGGGGGGGGGGGGGGGTGTAAAAAAAAAAAAAAAAAGTTGAGACATGGAAATCATTGCATTCTGTGTCTTATAAGAATTGACTATGGTTCAAAACTTTGCTGGACTTATGCTTGGCTTTAGGGTTTTATTAATTAGAAACAGGCCACTAACCACCCAAAATGAAGGCCCGACAAATAGTATAAAACACCCAATTCCTTAGCAAAAATAGCATCATTACCTGCTCTCCTGAGACACTTTATCCCTTCTCTGCTTCAATGTTGTATATGTAATACTTTTTGCCTTCTTTACTGCTCACTTGGCTTCCATTCATGACAAGAAACACTGGTAAACAAATTAATATTTGAAGATAAAATTGCAACCAACGTGTTTCGAATTCCAGTAAAATCCGAGTACACACTGGTGGATGAACAAGCCTGCTTGGTGTCTTTTCCAAGCTGATTTTGTAATTCTGTTTGTACTTTTCGCACCATGTTGAACATAGTTTCACAGTAGGCATTGCTATGTGGAATGAGCAGGATGCATTTTGAAAGCTTGCAGAGAAGGGGGTATTTTTTAAATCCTGATGAAGTCCAAGTCAGCGTATCAATATTCTGCCAGAAAGAATCGATTCTATCAACAGCTGTGTCTTCATCAATTCCAATTTCTGCGTTTTGAGCTATTTGGTACAATTCATATTCAGATTGCAATGTATTGATTTCTTCAGAAGAAATTATGCCTGGAAACTTATCAAGCAGATCAGCTATTTCTCTAAATCCAACAACTGATCTGTTTTTTGGATGAAGATATCTGGCAGCTTTTAGAACTTGGTTATCCAGAGGGAATTTCAGATGCATATATTTGAGTGCAGCACAGTAGAAAGATCTCACATCTGAAAAAAATGTGTTAATGTGAATTTGGCTCAGGTCATCCTCATGTGCTCGTAGAGCTTGTCTGGTAGAAAAACCAATGAAAAGGCTTCTATTATCTCTTTGGATTGATTCGTTGGAGAAGTCGATCTCCAGCAGCTCACCTTCACTCTTGTTTGCCAAAATGTCCAATCTTACGAATTTCACAAGAAAGTGCTTGTACAACTTTATAATTTCTTCATGCAAAACATGAATTTTCGGTTCCTTGGATTGCAGAAGTATATTAAAGCTGTCAACACCATTTAACACCGCATGGATAAAAGATAAAAAAGGTAGATCATTGTGATTCTGTCTTCAGACTTTGCAACCAAATGTTTTTCTCTTTCATTTCCTTTCTTCCTTCCTCGCTTGTTATCTTGAAAATATGTTAGAAAGTAGCCTTTTAATGCATCCCATTTAGAAAGAATTCTTTCCACACATTTCATTTGGCTAAGCCAACTGGCTGAGCTGTGCTTTAGAACTTTCCTGACATCAGTACCACAGGAGACCATAAAGTCTCGCAAATCCTGTTTTCGGCCACAAGCTTTCTCAAAGTGATAATAAGTGTCAATTATAAGTTCTTCCACATTCACAGACAAAACCTTGACAGATCGTTGACTTAGTAAATGTGCAAGATGACACGGACAACCCACATCAAATACTAAAGGTTGTTGTGATTTTACTCTGCTAAGCATGCTGTTATGCCTTCCTATCATGACACTTGCATTGTCACTGCTGTTTGCTACACATTTTTCCAATTAAGGCCTTTCTCATTAATCACTTCATTGATGGCATTGAATATGTTTTCACCTGTTGCCTTGTTACAGGGAAGCATTAACATTCATGGAGTTCTTTTCATGATGTGTGACAAGAATTGGGAACATTTTATCCTCTGTGTCACTACTTCCATCAGTAGCAATAGCAAACCAGCCATCTTCTGTAATCGACAATGCATCAGCAACAATTTTATTTGCTTCTGGTGCTAAAACACCATTACACAGATGTGTGGTCTTGGTTCGACCGCATGCAAATCTAGCCGTGACCTCTCCTGGGAACATTTTTTTGAACAGCTTAGTTACATGGTCACTTGTTAGAAAGGAAATGTTGTGCTCAATTAAGAAGGCAGTCCACCGCAGTTCAGCTCGTTTGACTTGATCATCTAGTGTGGCGTCTCCTGATGTACTGGCCCATGTGGTTATTCTTCCATTAACCGTCAATGAGTCTTCTAGTGCAGCCTTTTCTGTATGGATCCGAGACTTGCTATGGATTTTGATGTCATGTGCTCCACCATGGCCAATATTAATATCCTTGCAACAAAGAGTACAAAAGGCATACTCCACACCAAGATAACTCTTTCTTATAAAGGCATATTTTGTCAGCCATTCAGCATTAAAGCTGCATGACTCTTTTTTTTGGTTGCTTTTAATTGTGCTAAAGTCTGAGAACCTTTGCGCTTATCTTCCTCAGCCGGTGCACTTTCAATGAGCTCCTCCTCTATGACTTCCTGTTCAGGCAACACCTGAATGTCAAGAGACAGTTCAGAAGTAGAGTCTTACAAATTAGGATGACTCTCCTTTGTTGTCACCATTTGTGGCGCTAGTTGCTCCTGTTGTTGCAAAACACTTACATTGTCACCCTCACTATTTTCTGAACTTATTATGTGCACATCTACTAAGTTACTGACACAGAATGATCCATCACAGGATTGTGCTTCGTCATGGCAATCAGAATCATTGCTTTCAGAATCCACATAATACATTGCAATGGATTGTACAGGTTCTGGTTCTACTGCACTGTGACCGGTTATTTTTTTTTCAAAAAAAGCATGCATTACTGTGCTATTTTGAACAATAGAAGTTGAATTTTTTTTAACAACTGACATGTTTTGCATTGAAATGACTCCTTCATCCTGTTCAGATACATCAGCATCTTTTCTGCATACAGGTTTTTTTTTTTAAGAAATTGAATAGGTTTTTTTGGTCCAACTCATTTTCAGATTCTCAGTATTGTACAGTATTTAAAGGACAAAATCAAACTATTAGATTTACCACAGTGGACTGTAGTAGAGAAAAAAAAAGTTCTTAAAAAAAATAAATAGTTATAGCCTGTCGCAATTTTAATATATATTAGTGCCCTTATGATGGTCTTCACGATATACACTCACTGGCCACACTATTAATACACAAATTGCTAATTCAGCCAATCACATGGCGGCAACTCAATGCAGTTAGGCATCTAGATGTGGTGAAGACAACTAGAAGTTCAAACTGAGCATCAAAATGGGGAAGAAAGGGGATTTAAAGTGACTTAACAGATGGCATGGTTTTTGGTGCCACATGGGCTGGTCTGATTATGGCATAAACTGCTGAACTGAGATTCACGCACAACCATCTCTTGGGTTTACAGAGAATGGTGGGAAAAGAAAATATCCAGTGAGCGTCAGTTGTGTGGAGGAAAATGCCTTGTTGATGTCAGAGGAAAATGGGCAGACTGGTTAAAGACGATAGAAAGGCAACAGTAACTCAAATAACCACTCGTTACATCCAAGGTATGCACACAAACACCACATCGAACCTTGAAGCATATGGGCTACAGCAGAAGACCACACCAGGTACCACTCCTGACAGCTAAGAACAGGAAAGGCTACAATTCCCAAAGGCTCAAAAAAATGTGACAACAGATTACAATAACATTGTATTATATACATACATAATAACATACAATTATGACGAGTCTCAATTTCATCAGAATTTGGCATGAATATGAAAGCATGTATACTAGTGGCAGCTGTGTGCAAAAATTTTGGGGGTAGTGCAAAAAAAAAAAAAATCAATTGCAGCCACTGTGCATTCACCGCCCGGCACTTACCTCTTCTCGGTGGGGTATTGGGTCACGGTGGCTGTGTCCTTCATGCACCTCGATCTCTTCTTCCACCCTCTGCTATGATATGACGCCTGATAGGCGGCGTCCAATCACAGCGCCTGTTTCAGCCAATCAGGTGACAGGTAACAGGCCCAAGCACCCGATTAGCTGAGAGGCGGTTTCCTAACACAGCTGAGTAAACGGCAAACGTGGCAATGACAACCATAGATAGATTCATGCGATGCATGAATCTATGGTGAGAGGGACGGCAGGAGAGGGGGCGGCGCCCATGTGCCCTTTATGGACACACCGCCACTGATGGATACATACTGCTTTGCTTCAATGTTTCAGGCTGGTGGTGTAATGGTGTGGGGGATATTTTCTTAGCACAATTTGGGCACCTTGGTACCAATTAAGAATCATTTAAATGCCACGGCTTTCCTGAGTATTGTTGCTGACCATGTCCATCCCTTTATGACTACAGTGTACCCATTTTATTCCAGCAGGATAAAATCTGCATGAAATGTTTCCATCACCATGTTGAAATTATAGCAGCAAGAATTAAGGCAGTTCTGAAGGCAAAATGGGTTCCAACCCGATACTACCAAAGTGTACCTAACAAAGTGGCCAGTGAGGGTATATGTGATCAACTTGTCACGGTAAGGCAATGGTAGACAAGACTTGCATGTTAAAGAGATACCTAAACATAAAAGCCATCCAAGAAATACGCAGTGCACGTGAAGTGCCCTATTTTTGTCTAAAACAACTAGCAAGTCCCCATACAAAATGATTTTTATATATAGCTTTGAGAAACTTCACAGGAGCATGCCTGATGTGTGCCCAAGGGGCCACACATAAGGCACCTTCTGGGAGGACGTCTATAGAACACCCTCCCAGGACAAGAGAACCATGATCTAGCTGGCTTTTGGCTACATTGTGGTAGTAAAGTTGTTACACTACATCAGAGCAACTACAACTCAACCATGACGACATCTAGACCCCTTTCACACTGAGTCGTTTTTCCAGGTACTTTTGGGCTAAAAATAGCACCTGTAAAACAGCTCCCCTGCAGTCTCAGTGTGAAAGCCGAGGTGGTACGCTGGCAGGACATTTAAAAAAACTCCTGCAAGCAGCATCTTTGGAGTGGTGTGTACCCCGTTCCTGCCCATTGAAATGAATCGGCAGCGGCGTGTTGTGGGCGGTTTTAACTGTTTTGGCTGCTAGCAGGGGTTAAAAGCACCACGCTAGCGGCCAAATACCTCTGCAAAAATGGCGGTAAAGTGCCGCTAAATATAGCGGCGCTTAAATGCCGACACCTCCGTGTGAAAGCAGCCTTAATGCATGTTGAAAAACAAGGGCATAACAAGTAGTTGACCACATTTTTGCTTAAATGTTTTAATCGGCTCTTAATTGCCAATGGCGCACCATTGCCAGTAGGGGAAACCAGCAGTGAAGCCTTTTACCTATTACGCATGCAGGGGAAGGAGGGGGTCCCCCTCCCCTAACCCCCCCCCCCCCAAACATTCCCAGTGATCTCGCCATGGCAAGGTCTCGGCAAAATAACCTGGAAGTGGGGACGGGTAGCTGTCAGATTGGGTGGAACTCTGCTTTAACACTTTCAAAGTAAAAAAATACACACAGCAGAGTTATAAAATGAGGGTCAGACTGCTATCACTGTACATAAAAGGCTCTAGAACCACATACCTTCTTTTGGGCAAACAGATGCTGACAGCAAAGTAGTTCTCTACGCAGGGCAACGTCAAATATTTTCGATCGCACTAGCCTTGGAACCTGAGGGTAAAGCAAGGATAAAAATGAGGCATTACACATCCACAAGATAGATACACCAATGTGAGAGAGGAAGTCTGCTAGCACTGCACATGAGGGGGGAGGTTATATCCTACAACCACATACTAGGGTTGCACCAATACTATTTTTTTAAGACTGAGTACAAGTACCGATTCCTATTTTTTTTTTTTTTAAACACTGTACCTTTAACGTTTGAGGTGGGGAGGGGAGGCAGGTTATTGTTTAGAGTGAAGAGGTGTTATTGTTGGTATATACAGGAAGGGAGGGGAATGGGGGTATTTGGGAACCCTAGAGCTGCCAATCACTGGACTACAACATCCAACAGAGCTGCCCTCCCCCCCTCAGTGGCAGCTGGTTACATTTTAGGATGGGGGCCTCCAGACCCTGCCCTTTTGATCCCTCCCACTTCTCATAAGCCCAACCCCTTATAGAATCCACCCGCTCTGTCTCCTGTATTCCACCCATAGTGTCAGGAGTATACAGCTCAGCATCACAGGACAGAGTATACAGCTCAGCCTCACAGATCAGGGTATACACAGCTCATCCTCACATTTCAGGGTATATAGCATCACTGATCAGTGAATATAGCATCAGCTCAGCCTCACAGATTGGCACTGACCGCTCACGGCACCCATCGCTTGCGGCACTTACCACTGGGATGTGGTGTCCTGACTGTCTCCTGCAAAGCAGCAGCAGCGGTGTCCTTCCTCAAGTCCAGCACGCATCTCCTCTGCTCGTGCCTCTACTTCCGAAGACCCCTTTCATACTGGGGCGGTGGGGATGTCGGCGATAAAGCACCCCCTCCAAGAAGTTCTGCAGCACTCAGCCTAGGCTCACACTCGTACAAGTTAAGCCATATGGCTGAACCCGCATTAGATTCTCACAGAAAAAAGTGCACGGACTTGTTATCCCCCCCTCGCACTAGAATGGGATCGCATGGGTGTTCCCACCTATGCAATCCAATTCCTGTGTGAGTTCACAATGCGATCTGTAAACCGATCTGGGGTGTCATTAACAATGTATTGCACCCACAGTGGTTCGCAGAAGGCAGTGTGAACTGTCTGTGGGAGAGGAGCGATGAGGGAACCAGAGCTGTAATTACGCATCGCATCAGTGTGACCCGAGACACAGGGAAAGCAATCAGAGGTGGGGGAAGCAAAGCCTGGCTTAGTGCATAACACTACTCACCAGGCACATCAGTCACCTGCCTTCAGATGAGCTTGAGGAGAAACAGATCACCCGAATGACAAAAAACAAACCCAAGATGGAGGGGTGTGGCCGGCACAGGTCCATTGCGGGGAAGGAAAATCCCCACTGACAGCTGAAATTTCATCGGTTTTAATGATTGTGCGGCCCCGCTCCTTAACCGATAATTGCCTGCAATCTTTTGTATACATTTCATCTAACAGCGGGGGAATCCTGCTGACAGATGAAAGAACCAAACCTGAAGGTATCGGCGCATTTCCACGAGTACTGTTACTCGTACAAAATGCTTAAAGTGGTTGGAAACCCTTTACAAACACTTTCTTATTATAGGCTTACCTGTAGCATACTTACCCGTAGCTACCCAGGATATCTCCTAAACCTTAATGGTTTAGGAGATATCCCCTGTATCTACAAGTGCTGATGTCATCGGCACATGTGCACTGGTGCAAACAAGCATGCGTGGGAGTGACTAGGACGGCTGCGAGGGCTTCGATCTGAGGTATGCTACACATACTAGCTCATTATGCCCTTGTCTTGCAGGGTTTTTTTTCTCGTTTTTAATTAGGGTTTATAACCAACTTTAATATTGGCACCGATATCAGTACATCCCTACCACATACCATAATTTAGCCAAAAAATAAATAATGGCACCCCCCAACCAAAAAAAAAAATAAAGAAACAGGCCCCACCTCAGCCATGTGTCCCCATACTGTCCACCCACTGCGGCTTCCCATCAACCACCCCCCAAAAAAAAAACAAAAAAAAAAACACACACAACAAAAAAAAGGAGGGCGTCCACCTTCAGCCACCCAACCCCATAAACGCCACCCACTGCCGCTTCCTATAACCGCCCCCAACGCCTAATTTAAAAAAAAAAAAAATTAAACACACAACAATCTAGGGGGTGGGGGGCGGTAATAGGATGCGGCAGTGGGTGGTCTTTATGGGGATGGATGGCTGAAGGTGGACCCCCTCCTTTTTTTCACATTTTGGGTGGGTGTGATAAAAAGCAACAGTGAGCACGGCCTTGATGGAATTTTTTTTTGGGGTGGGGGGGAATAGGAAGTGGCAGTGGGTGACTTAATTTTTTAAAGCGGTGGGCCAGCTTAGAAATTGATAAAAAAAAAATAAAAATTAGGGGGTGGGGGGGGCGGTAATAGGAAGCGGCAGTGGGTGGCCTTTATGGGGTTGGATGGCTGAAGGTGGACCCTCTCCTTTTTTCACATTTTTGAGAGGTGAGATAGGAAGCGACAGTGAGCACGGCCTTGATGGGGGGGGGGGTAGATGGGTAGTGGCGGTGGGTGACCCTGTTCATTTTTTAAATACACAAAAATCTAACCGTGCCACCATCAGCTATTTGTCACCATAAGGGGGTCACCCACCCCCACTTCCTATCCCCCCCCCACCCCCCAAAAAAGAACCCATCAAGGCCGTGCTCACTGTCGCTTCCTATCACACACAAATGTGAAATAAAAGAAGAAAAACAAGGGGGTCCACCTTCATCCAACCCCATCAAGGTCACCCACTGCCGCTTCCTATTACCGCACCCCACCCCCTAGATTTTTGTGTATTTAAAAAAAAATTTAATTAGGGGGTGGGGGGCGGTAATAGGAAGCGGCAGTGGGTGGCCTTTATGGGGTTGGATGGATGAAGGTGGACCCCCTCCTTTTCTTTTTCCATTTTGGGGGTGTGTGATAGGAAGCGACAGTGAGCACAGCGTTGATGGGGGGGGGGGATGGGAAGTGGCGGTGGGTGACCCTGTTCATTTTTTAAATTAACAAAAATCTACCTGGGCCACCATCAGCTATTTGTCACCATACGGGGGTCACCCACTGCCACTTCCTATCCCCCCCCCAAATAAATCCCACCCATCAAGGCTGTGCTCACTGTCGCTTCCTTTCACACACC
The DNA here is from genome assembly GCF_042186555.1 of Aquarana catesbeiana. Taxonomy (NCBI): domain Eukaryota; kingdom Metazoa; phylum Chordata; class Amphibia; order Anura; family Ranidae; genus Aquarana; species Aquarana catesbeiana. The sequence goes on along the minus strand of NC_133329.1, from coordinate 192,307,079 downwards.
CCCAAAAACTGAACTCTGTGCCCCCCCCAAAAAAAAAAACCAAACAAAATAAAACCACCACACAATTGCTGTAACAACCCCCCCCAAAAAAACACCACACAATTGCTGCAACAACCCCCCCCCCCAAAAAAAAAAAAAACCCACCACACAATTACTGCAACAACCCCCCCCCAAAAAAACCCCCCAAAAAACACACCACACAATTGCTGCAACAACCCCCCCCCCCAAAAAAAAAAAAAAAAAAAAAAAAAAAAAAAAACACACACCACACAATTGCTGCAACAACCCCCCCCCCAAAAAAAAAAAAAAAACACCACACAATTGCTGCAACAACCACCCCCCAAAAAAAAACACCACACAATTGCTGCAACAACCCCCCCAAAAAAAACACACCACACAATTGCTGCAACAACCCCCCCCAAAAAAAACACACCACACAATTGCTGCAACAACCCCCCCCCCAAAAAAAAAAAAAAACACACCACACAATTGCTGCAACAACCCCCCCAAAACACTACACAATTGCTGCAACAACCCCCCCCCAAAAAACACAAACACCACACAATTGCGGCAACAACCCCCCCCCCAAAAAAAACCACACCACACAATTGCTGCAACAACCCCCTCCCCAAAAAAAACACACCACACAATTGCCGCAACAACCCCCCCCAAAAAAAAACAAAAAAAACACACCACACAACTGCCGCAACAACCCCCCCCAAAAAAACAAAAACACCACACAATTGCTGCAACAACCCCCCCCCCCAAAAAAAAAAAAAAAAAACACCACACAATTGCTGCAACAACCACCCCCCAAAAAAAAAACACCACACAATTGCTGCAACAACCCCCCCAAAAAAAACACACCACACAATTGCTGCAACAACCCCCCCCCAAAAAAAACACACCACACAATTGCTGCAACAACCCCCCCCCCAAAAAAAAAAAAAAAAAAACACACCACACAATTGCTGCAACAACCCCCCCCAAAAACACCACACAATTGCTGCAACAACCCCCCCCCAAAAAACACAAACACCACACAATTGCGGCAACAACCCCCCCCAAAAAAAACCACACCACACAATTGCTGCAACAACCCCCTCCCCAAAAAAAACACACCACACAATTGCCGCAACAACCCCCCCCCAAAAAAAAACAAAAAAAACCACACCACACAACTGCCGCAACAACCCCCCCCCAAAAAAACAAAAACACCACACAATTGCTGCAACAACCCCCCCCCAAAAAAAAAAAAAACACACCACACAATTGCTGCAACAACCCCCCCCCCAAAAAAAACACACCACACAATTGCTGCAACAACCCCCCCAAAAAAAAACCCACACCACACAATTGCTGCAACAACCCCCCCAAAAAAAAACCCACACCACACAATTGCTGCAACAACCCCCCCCCCCCCCAAAAAAAAAAAAACCACACACACACCACACAATTGCTGTAACAACCCCCCAAAAAACAAAAAACCCACCACAATATTGCTTTAACAACCCCCCCCCCCAAAAAAAAAAAAAAACACACAATTGCTGTAACAAACCCCCCCTCCCCAAAAAAAACAAAACAAAAAAACATGATTCTTGCTGTAACAATCCCCCCCCCCCCCCTCAAAAGGGAGATTTTTTTTTTACCCCCCTCAGAAGCTGGGAACACTTTACCTTAGGGCTCTTTCACACGGGGGATCCGTATGTCCGTTTTTCATCCTTCCGTTTTCGGATGAAAAACGGACATACATGTATCCCTATGGAGCGTCGGATGTCAGCGGTGACATGTCCGCTGACATCCGACGCCGCTCCGATCCGAAAAGTGTAACGGAGGAAAAACCTACTTTTCCATCCGTTTTCGGATCGGATCGGGTGACGACGGACACTACGGTCCGTCATCATCCGATCCCCCATAGGGGAGAGCGGCGCTCTGACAGGTCCGTAGCTGCACAGCGTGCAGCGATGGACCTGTCATCTTTCTGCTCAGCGGGGATCGGCGGAGCGATCCCCGCTGAGCCAGCGGGTGTTCACGGGGCGGATCATCACTGATCCGCCCCGTGTGAAAGAGCCCTTACCGTTCTGTCTCCCCCGACGTGGCACCAAGCGAAGTGGTGGTCGCGGCCTTGGGCTCCCCCGGACCTTTTACTTTCTCCTCCTAGGCTGAGCGTGAAACAGCTAACAGGAGGAGGAGGAGGAGGAGGCGAACCTCCTCCGAGTTAGTCCTGGCTGACGCAGGCAGGCGTCGCAGTCAGGGTACACAGAGCGGCACGTCCTCCCCCATCAGTCCATGTGCTCCAACTGCGCGAGTCTTTGGGCGGGCTGGCATGGTAATTTAAGTAGCCACGCCCCCGCTTGCCATACTAACTTGGCAAATCAAGACAGGCAGAAGGAGCAGGTGTCCTTCTTGTCCAATAGAGGACAAGGAGGACAAAATAAGGCAGGGGGAGGATACCGAGGCTGCGGCGATGCTAATTAACACTTTATTGCCCAAAAAAATTTACGATCCTCCGGGACAAGCTCGGAAATTCGGGACAAATCGCGGGAAATAAAAAAATCGGGACGAGGCTTCCGAATTCGTGCATGTCCCGGGAAATTCGGGACTATTGGCAAGTATGTATGGGGCCTTTGAAGCATCGCCTACAGAAAATACAGGGTATTAAAGTTTGTCGCCATTTCACGGGCACACGCAAATTTGAGGCTTGACATGTTGCCTATCTATTTACTGGGTGCAACCTCATCTTTTATATTTTATCAAAAATGTGGGTAACTTGTTGCATTTATTTCCCCTTTAAATTCTCTTTAATGTGTTTTTTACTGAAATTTTTGAAACCTTTGCGGTAATATCATGTGACATAAAAAATTGAAACTACCGCTATTTTGAGCTCTAGGGGGTCTGCTTTCAGAAAATATATAATGTTTGGGGGGTTTATGTAATCTTAAGGCAGAAAATTATTTTTAAACATGTCTGCAAAAAATGCAAAAACAGCTCTGGCAGCAAGTGTTACGTTTATAAAGAAAACAAACGAAAAAAAAAACAGTGGAGGCCACATGTTTCCTTTGGAGGGCGGAGCTCCACAAACACACCTGACCACCGGGAAATGCAGATGTAACAGGAAACATGTGTTCCACTTCCACTAGTTGTGTGTAGTGTCTAGTGAATGTTTATGACATTAAAGTTCATATAAAAAAAAAAAAAAAAAAAAAAAAAAAAAAAAAAGTGGAGTGGGAGGTCACATGTTTCCTGTCAAACGTGGAGTTCCAGTCTGCAGCCAGACCTCTCTCGGCATGCCTGTTTTAATTGGGAGTCAAAGGCTCGATGTTACCCAGCCCATAGCCCGGATTATACAGATGCATGGTCAGATGAAGGTAAAGGGCTGATTTAGACATTTTGAATGTGAACGTTACTAGGCGGCAATTACAGACATGATGTGTAGACCTCGGCTACGCAATCATAACTACCCCCTATTTTTCATGAACTTGATTTTAGACATTTATGTTAATTTTTGCACGCTTTTTGGCTGGAAATTTAGGATTGTAGGGGACAGTAGAACAACTACTGAAGTGGACTGGTTACAGATCAGTGGCTTAGGTTAAAGTGCACCTGAACTCCAAAAGTAAAGCTTTTGGGTAGGATTGGGAACATTTTATATTTCATTTTTTTTTTTTTTTTTTTTTTTTTTAAAAGAAGCAAAGTCTGGTATGAACAGACGCATTATGTAACATTCAATTCTCGGGTTGTCAGCATAGCAATACAGAGACATAAGAGGTATGAGTAGAACAGATATCTATCATAACATCAGAAAGCAAAAGGCATAGCGTAAAATCGAGTATTAATGGGTCTGAACAGGTACTTCCCAACTATGATCAGGGATGCCACCATGTATAGTGGATAATGGAGAGCCGGAGTAGGGGCATGATATAGGGAAAAGGGGGGGAGGGATTGGGAACATTTTAAATTGTTACATTTGCCAGAGCACTACCCTGAGCCTGGGTTCACACTTATGTGTGCAGATCACATGCAATGTCTGTGAGATGCAAATTCATCGAAAATGCTGCAGGATGCTTTTTTTTTTTTTTTTTTTGTCCCGCACTGAAATCAGATCGCTTGGGTGTTCACACCTATGAGATCCGATTCCTGCACTGCGATCCGAGCTTTGGCTATACTACTACGTTTAACCACATGCTGACCGCTGCATGTAGATATATACGTCAACAGAATGGCATGGACGGGCAAATGGGTGTACAGGTACGTCCTGTTAAATTCGCCACTGTGTGTGCGCGCGCTGCCCTGCTGTGAGCTCCGTGAACGTTCCCGCATACCTGCGGTCTCGATGTCTGCCGGTGTCCCGCGATCGTGTCATGGAGCTGAAGGACCGAGAGATGTCAGTGTAAACACAACATCTCACCGTTCTTCCTAGTGACATGTCACTGATCGTCTGTTCCCTCTCATCGGGAGCAGCGATCAGTGATGTGTCACTCGTAGCCACGCCCCCTAACAGAATCACTCCCTAGGACACATGTAACCCCTTCCTAGCCCTCTGGTGGTTAACCCCTTCACTGCCAGTCACATTTACACAGTAATCAGTGCATTTTTAATCGCACTGATCGCTGTATAAATGTGAACGGTCCCAAAATAGTGCCAAAAGTGTCCGATCTGTCCACCATAATGTCGCAGTCACCATAAAAATCGCAGATCGCCACCATTACTAGTAAAAAAAAAAAATTAATAAAAATGACATAAAACTATCCCCATTTTGTAGACGTTATAACTTTGGCGCAAACCAATCAAACGCTTATTGCGATTATTATTATTTATTTTTTTTACCAAAAATATGTAGAAGAATTACGTATCAGCTTAATCTGAGGAAAAAAAATTTTTTTATATATTTTTTGGGGATATTTATTATAGCAAAAAGTAAAAAATATTGCTTTGTTTTTTCAAAATTGTCGATCTTCTTTTTTTTTTTTTTTTTTGTTTATAGCGCAAAAAATAAAAACTGCAGAGGGGATCAAATACCACCAAAAGAAAGCTCTATTTGTGGGGGAAAAAAAGGATGTCAATTTTGTTTGGGAGCCATGTAGCATGACCGCGCAATTGTCAGTTAAAGCGACGCAGTGCCGAATCACAAAAAGTGCTCTGGTCTTTGGCCAGCCAAATGGTCTGGGGCTGAAGTGGTTAATGCATTACGATAAAAAAAAAAAAAAAAAAAAAAAAAAACTTCTGCCTTTACGAACACTTTAATGCACATTTAGGCATGCCAGGGGTTTTTTATACTTAAAAGCTCCTCTCATATATGTGTGTGTGTATGTGTGTATGTATGTATGTATGTATATATAATATATATATATATATATATATATATATATATATATATATATATATATTTATTTAATGTTTCTAAACCCTGCCTTCAAGTGAATGTAAGCCCCCCCCTCCCAATTTTTTTTTTTTTTTTTTTTTTTTTTTTTTTTTAAATTAAGACTTCTATTTGTTACAGCAGAGGATGTCATTTTATGTGTGCCCACAAAGATAATCCAGCTCTGAGCAATCCTCTTATCTTTTTTCAGAAAGATAAAAACAGACAAAGAGAAATAGGTCCATTCTTTCTGCTTGCTGTGACTAACAGGTGATTTCCTTATCTCATGCAGGAAAGAGAAAAACAGCAAAGGCATCTCTTAGTAAGATTGTATAGTTTAATGACAAAATTCCATTAAAATCACTCACATGTACTGACATGTTAAGTCCAGCACGGGATGACAGTAGAAGCCATAGGTGATCTCTGCACTCTATCTGATGGAAGGGAGCCTTGTTCCTCTCCGCTGTCGGCTATCACGATCATATCCCGGAAGTCTGCGTCGAACATACTAGCCGACAGCGGAGAGGAACAAGGCTCCCTTCCATCAGATAGAGTGCAGAGATCACCTATGGCTTCTACTGTCATCCCGTGTGCCGGACTAACATGTAATTACATGTGAGTGATTTTAATGGAATTTTGTCATTAAACTATACAATCTTACTAAGGCACCTTTGCTGTTTTTCTCTTTTTTACATATTGGAGTGGCTTCACCTCCCCTTCCAAGGCTGGCCTGCTAACAGACTGTATATCCCTCACCAAGAGCTATATATTGCTCAAAGGACTCCTCTGATTACATACTTTGTGGTTTATTATTTACATCGAAACCTGCACTGCTATCTATCTTTGTATTTGTTATCTTTGTATTTGTTATCTCATGCATGAGAGAGGCATTCTGTATACTTTGCATCCTCCCTCCTTTCTTCTCCAGCTCTCCCAGGATTGGCAGCTCCACACTTCCGCATGATTGGGCATGTTGAAGTTATGTGGTGACTTTCTTGGGTTTAGACTGGATGTTAGTGATCATGGGCCATAATCCACGAGACCAGCAGAAGTTCAGTGTAAGAAATATCAATGCCTGGCCAAGGGGAGTGTAGATGTCTACTGACATCACGACTCCACCCACCGAGCCCTGGACAACAGACCTGCCCACAGAATCCAGAGTTTTGCAGGGCTCCAAACAGCTAAAGGGGAGATATTTGACAGGTAAGGTTACATGCAGGAGGCATATATATCCTTATAGATCAGCACTATGGAAGTCATTTAGAAATTATGAGAGTAGGTTTACATCCACTTTAAACTCCTGAAAATGCCTATTTTGTGCACGAACGCATAGGTTAAAGTAGAACTTCAGGGAAAACTTTTTCATTTTGGATAGTGTAAGGGAGGGTTATAACCCCTGTAATGTTTATTTTTGCCATCTTTGTCCTGTTGGAGAATAGGGTCTGCAAGAGAAATTGGGGTTTTTACACAAGAACAATGAGGCTCCATTTGCATCTGTCCATTTCCGAATGCAAGACAAACTGCACAGAAAATGCATGCTTTGCCGTGCATTTCAGAAACACGCTGTGAATAGCATGGTAAAAAATGCACCACGTTCTAATCTAAATAGGCTTCTTTGGGGTGATTGTTGCGCGTAGGACTGTCCATTCAAGTGCATGCCCTATGCGCAATGAGCCAAAACGCCCCCCAAAAAAAGCATGCGGGAATGTGAGTTCCTGCTATGCAGAGATGTGAATAGGGCTTGACAGCTGAGTGTCCATCCACTCCCTCCTATGTACTTATATAAAAGCTGGCTATACACTATGCAATCTGATTGTGCAATCTCTGTACAATTTCCTTTAGATTTCCCAGAATTATGGAGTAGGGGAACCCACCTATCTCTCCATTCACTCTGTATCCATTTAGGTAGAGGTGATCAAATACCACCAAAAGAAAGCTCTATTTGTGGGAACAAAATGATAAAAATTCTGTTTGGGTACAGTGTAGCATGACCGCACAATTGTCATTTAAACAGTGACAGTGCTGAAAGCTGAAAATTGGCTTGGGTAGGAAGGGGGTGTAAGTGCCTGGTATTGAAGTAGATAAAGATGTTGCACTGATTTTGAAGATTTCGGCATCTTTTTTGTCTTTTTCAATGGTCCAAGAAGACCTTGCAGATCTCCAAGGCCACAGATTAACTATATCAGCAACATTGTAAATAATAAATCGCCCCCACATGCTAGATCACGTATACAAATTTCACAATAAAACAGATGATGTAACATATATTTGCGGCCTAGACAGTGGGCCTTGAAGCCAAGGAGGTATTCGCATCCCGCACATTTTTGACGGTAAACACATTTAAAAATTTTTTTTTATTTTTTTTATTATGTTCCCTAGATAAAGAGAGATGGCTGTGACCCTGGGGCCAAGCAGCGAAGAGAAGCCAGAGAATTAAGAAATAAAGAAAAGAGGGGGAGAAAAAAAAAAAAAAAAAAGGTGGGGGGGGGGGGGGGCGTCCTCCAGTCCCTCCATCAGTGGCCAGGGAGCTATCTCAGGTGTCTTCCCTCCCAAGGGCGTTAGATCATAAGTTCTGCGTGTTCCTCTGAGTAAGCAAACTTGCGCCAATAAAACCATTTCATGAGGTACTTTTCTCTGAGGCCCTTATCTGTGGCTACCATGTCCTCCATTTCATTGATTTAGGCTATTCTTTTCAACCAGGCGGCCACCCCTGGTGGCTGTGTCCGCTTCCAGACAAGAGGGATGCAACTTTTTGCCGCCGTAAGCAGGAGAGGTATGATGGATCTCCTGTAGATCTTGCTCCGAACCTCGTGATGATGTAGCAGTAAGAACACGGGGGTCATAGGTAGTTCCCTATCGGTGAGCTTTTGGATAATGCGGTGTACCTCGGTCCAAAATGGGACCACAAGATGGCAGAACCAGAAGACGTGGAGGAGAGAACCCTGTTCCTCCCCACATCTCCAGCACAAATCAGAGTTCTGAGGGAACATCTTGTGGATCCTCTCTGGTGTATAGTACTACCGAGTCAACACTTTGAACCCCGCCTCCTGGTGGCTAGCACATACTGAAGTTTTACTGGAAAAGAGGAGAAGTCGCTCCACTTGCCGCTCAGTGAATTGGAGTCCCAGATCCTGCTCCCACTTAAGAATGTAGGGGGGTCTGAAATCTTTGGGAGAAAATATGAGCAACTGATAACTCATCAAAACTGTATGTCGCACGGGGGACTGGTCCAGGCATAGTTGTTTGAATGTAGTTAATGCCCTTCTAAAGGGCGCTGGGAGAGGCTGCGACCCTATGAAGTGGGCTAGCTGGAGTTTTTGCCAAAAGGACAGACCCATCAAGGATGGGTCCCCCATGATTCTTTCCCTGGACTGCCATTGATCTGTTGTGGATGAAGTGACGGAGTTGAGATCTTCTGGTCTCTTTGAGCTCCTGGAATCTGGGGTCACTGAGACCCGGACTGAAGGACGGGTTCCCGGTGAGCGGTGAGGGAGTAGGTGCGACTGAGAGGTCATGGAATGCCTTTTGAGCAATCCTCCATGTCTCTCCCACAGTGGGGTGGTTTAGAACCCGGCTTGGCAGATTCGCCTGGCACCAGGGCACCAAGTTCAGCTGAGTTCCAGTCAAAAGCTGTTCCACTTGAACCCACTGTTTAAGTGGAACATGGCGACACCAGTCTAAGATTCATGTCAGGTGACAGGCCATGTGGTAAAGATTAACGTCTGGAAGGCCATCCCCCCCCCCCATCAGTTTTGGCAAACATATGATCGACCGGGTGAGCCATGGGGCTTTTTGGGCCCAAAAGGTAACGAAGGCTCGGTTCACCGCCCTAAGAAAACAATTCGGGATCCGGATGGGGAGGGCCTGTAGATGGTATAGCAACCGAGGCATGATGTTCATTTTAATTATACTGCAACGTCCGAACCACAAGAATGTTCTTGTGCCTTGTGTTCCTTGCTGCCAAGACTGTAGTTCTTTTTTAATGGCCGTCAAGAGGGGTGGAAAATTGAGGGAGAAAATGTTCTCCATCCTACTGGGCAGACAAATGCCCAGATATTTGATTGAGGTCTCTGCCCATTTGAAAGGGAAATCCGCCCGGAGTAACATGTCGAGAGATGCCGGCATGGAAATTTTTAGCGCCTCTGATTTCTGGTAGTTAATCTTGAAAAAGGATAGTGCCCCACTAGCAGGTTTGGAATGGACACTAGGGGGTTGGTTACAGCGTATCATCTAAACGAAGGCCCGAGATGTCGGGGTTGTCTCTAACCATTCGGAGAAAGGGTTCCAGGGTCAGGATAAATATCAGGGGAGACAAGGGGACATCCCTGTCTCGTCCCATTTGCTATCCCGAAGGGGGAGAAGAGGTAGCCGTTAACCTTTACTTGGGCCGACGGGTGAGAGTAGATAGCTTTAACAGCCGGTGTCCTAAACCCACATGTCGAAGGGTCTCTAACAAAAAAGGGCTAGTACACCCTGTCGAACGCCTTCTCGGCATCGGTCAAGAGGAGCAGCATGGGAGTTCCCTGTGTCTGAGCTGCATGGATCAGGTTAAGCGCCTTCGTAGTGTTGTCAGGTGCATCCATCGAGGGCACAAAACCAACCTGATCCGAATGGACCAGTTGCGGAATCAACTCCATTAAGCGCATTGAGAGGACTTTGGAGAAGATTTTAAAGTCCACTTTTTAGGAGGAATGTCAGCCGATTAATTCTGGCAATGTAGGGGATCTTTGCCCTCTTTAGGGAGCACCGTAATGAAAGCCTGCAATGTGTCCGCAGGGGGGAGCACTCCTACCCCAGCATAATGACTGTGTGGGATCAAAAGATACCCGAAAGTCTTGTAGTATAGGAGGGAATATCCATCTGGGCCCGGTGCCCTGCCATTTTTGCATTCGGGCTATCGACAGAGTGATCTCATCTCCAGAGATTGGCGTATCTAGAGTTGCCAACAGCTTGTCCGACAGACGGGGCAGGCCCGACCTTTGAATGTATTCCCGTATGGCCTCTCGTTCTGATGATATCTCCCTCTCCGAGGTCTGGCGCGGTATAGGGAGGTGTAGTATTTTCGGAACAGGTCGGCGATCTCCTCCATAGTATGTACCTTGGTGTTATTGGCACCTAGGAGTTCAGGGATAAATGCTTGGGCCCGCTGTGTTCTCAGGGTCCTCGCCAGTATTTTTCCGCACTTGTTACTATGTTTGTAGAACGTACGTTTACATTTTGCGATGACTGTCTTGGCCCTGACTAGGGCCAAAGATCTCAGCTGGGTTCTAAGGATAGTGAGCTCCACCAAAGCTTGAGCTGCTAGAGATTTTTTATGAGTGGCCTCCAAGGCTCTGATCTTGTCCAAAAGGTTGCAGATTTGTTGGGTTGAGGCGGGATCCAATTTTGATCAAGATTCCTCTGATCAAGCTCTTGTGAGCTTCCCATACCATCAAGGGAGCACTGTCGGAGTTCACATTAGGAGAGAAATGGTTTCTCAATTCCCTGGACACTTCCTCCATAACCTTGGGTCTGGATCAAGGAGTCGTTAAGCCTCCACATCCACTGTTTGGGAGGCAACAAGTCAATGTCCAAGATAACCGGGGCATGGTCTGAGAAAGTAGTGGAGTCTATAGAGGCGGAGACCACCCTAGAAAGGAGAGACTGGGATAACATGAAGAGGTCAGTTCTGGTGTAGGAATCATGGGGATGGAAGAAGAACGTGTAGTCCCTCTGATTCAGGTGTAATACCCTCCAGACGACCACCAGATGAAAGGCATAGAAGTTCTTTAAGCGCTTTAGAGCCGCATAAGAAATCTGGGATGTGCTCCTGGACGCATGCAAGGTCGGGTCCATAGTGTAAGTCATATCGTCCCCCAGGATCACCGCTCCCTCAGCAAAATCGCTTAGCTTAGTCAGAGTGAGTTCCAAGAAGTCGTTCTGGCCCGAATTGGGGAGGTATAGGTTTACCAAGGAATTGCCCAGGGTCCCTATCACGAACGGGACCTGACCCTACGCATCACTCCACTGGTCCCGCAGCACCCACGGAGTCATGCTATGTGTCAAAGTACTTACCCCCTTGGACCTGGAGTCAGATGAGCACCCGTGGTAGGCCGCCGTGAAGAAACGATCATGGAGTCTTGATATTTTTTCGGCACGAAAGTGAGTCTCCTGAAGGAAGCAAACGTGAGCTTTCATATGTTTCAAGTTGGAGAGCACCGTAGAGCGATTCTCCGGGGTATTCATCCCCTTCACATTGATAGACCCAAGGTGAAGAGGCTCCGGTTAACCCATGGTCAAGGTAGGCACTGGAGGAAGCCCCCACCCAAAAAAAAAAAAAAAAAAAAAGGGGGGAGGGGAGAGGGACATTGAAAAGGAAAGGTAAAGAATAGAAGAAAAGTTACAGGTAGTAACAGTGGTCACAAAATAAATGAATATGCCGGAGGCGTAGGGGAGACCTAGTCTCGGAGCTCCCCAGTGGCTCAGAAGCTTAGTCACTGATGGGGTGCAGCCCTATGTGGGGAATGTGGTTGGATAAAGCGGGGAGCAAGAGCTCCCAGACCCGACCCATACGCTAGTAAACTTAAACTTTGGGTATAAAAAACCCTATAACTATAGTGGCTGGCATGCCCTACCAGGGAAAAAAATGGACATGGACAATAACCTCCTAATTCACATAAGAGCAGCACTAGGGGGACCTCGAATAAGACCCGTCCAATGGGGTGTATTGTTGGGAGGCGGGGGGTAGCCCCCCTTGAGAGGCATGAAGACATGTCAAGACCAGGTATGCCGCTTATCTATTTCTGAATACTTAAAAACATTGCCCCCATATCCGGACACAACCCCCCAGAGCCCTCCACAGACAGATTACAGCCATCCAGCCCAGCTCGGATTTCAACGGGAGGCAAGGGAGATAATTGCTCAACGGAGCAACTCTCATAGGGATGGTGCGATAGAGAAGAAAAAAGCCGCTCACAGGACACTTACTCCTCTCTAGTGGTGAACGCCCTCACATAGCCTCACAGGTGCTGGCTCTGCACAAATCTTGGAAAACAAGGAAGAAAAAATCTAGACGGCCGCACTTCCCTGTAGAAAAAAAGCACATTTATTGTAATAAAAATTAAATAAATGCAAAACAGGTCACATCACAAGTAGATGAAGTGGGATAGCTGCTAACGCATTTCACATCAACCGATGCTTATTCATAGCCAAGTTGAAGGTTGTTAAACATGAATATATAGCAGGTAAGCAATTACAAACACCTGAAACACCTGACAAAAGGCAAAAAAAAGGAGAAAAAACGGAAAGGAACAAAAGGCTCCACCCCTATTACATGTTTAACCTTCAAAAACCCAAAAAACGTGAATTGCTAATAAGAAAATGTGTATAGTTAAAAGAACTCTAACATTACTATAAAATTCTTGTTTTATGATCGCAATAGTTTGTATCAAATATTTTATATTTTAATAAATCCTACTAAATGCATGCGATTCACAAACACATTGTAGTGTGCCGCAAAATTAACCCATGGAAAAATGTCTAAAGAAGGGGGAAAAAAAAACAAAAATATATTCCACATAACATCAATATAACAGAAATATATAGATCTATGCGTAAATATGTGATTTCCCCTCATGTTCCTGCACTCTCGATCAAAAATGCAATAAAATGTTTATCCTATAAAAGCATGATGACCAAGGTGCATTTAGAAGATGCCAAAACAGTGTCCACATTGTTAGATTAAATAAAAATAGAACGGGAAAAAATTTATAAAGCTGCCCTTATAGTGAATCATATGGAACACTGCATGGCCATCCAAACAAGACATGCGACAATACAAACATGTGCAATAAAAGCTCGAACTAATGACAGTTACAACCGTTAAGGACATCCGAAATAGCATGATGGACATATAAAGCTATATACTCAGTCTAGCCCACTTAAAAACAGAATCACAAACTCTGCCTTCTCACTATCCTAAAGTGAAACCTTATATATAAAATAAGATATCAGAGATAATCGGTCTATAACAGACAAATAACGAAACAAACTTGAGCAAGAAAGGAAGGAAAAAGCCATCCCTGGTAGAACATCGTGCTGCCAGCCTGAAGAGCGAGCTGTGCTCAAGGCAAAGAGTCTCGCTCCACACGCTGCAGTGCACAGAACCCAAAAACCTTTCAAATCCGTCCCAATGCTAAATTATCTGGATCAAAACAACACATATATATGTATGCTATTGGATGGGTAACATAGACAGAGAGATAACCCGTCAGAATAGGCTAGCAACCGTGATAACAATATATATCAAAAACGGCTCTGGAAAGTAGGCGAGCCGGGCTGGACGGCTGCACCAGAAAGCAACATGCACCTGACCCACAGACTGAACATATTTTGGCTCTACATGATCACCTGCATACCCCCCCCCCATGTTTATACAGCATTATGATACCAAGGCCTGACATGCAATGGCAGAGGAACAGTCTCGTATGGACCGCCGGTCTCACTAATAAAGCATGACCCGCCAGGATGATCTCGGAGCCTCAGTGCGTGGTAGCTGAATTTGTGCCATAGTTTTCCAGATGGTAAGCCCTCATCATGTAGTCCAGCATACAGTGCAGGATCCATTCCATCTCTGTTGCCTCCCTATCCTGACAATGGAGCAGAGGAAACGGGGGGGGGGGTGGGGACAAAAGGGGGGGCACATAAGTGTTCTGGACACAACAAGGAGGCCACGATTAAACAAGCTTCTGGTATGACCTGGTATGCATGTCACTCACGTGGAGAGCTTGTGTGGGATCATGGGATGGTCGCCCATCCCGATCAGCGTGTGGTCTCTCCGACTGCGTCTGGAGGATCGGCGTGCTAGACCTGTGTTGACAGCCTGAATTGCTGATCAGGGATCTCTGCATGGCAGGTGGCTTAGCCAGTCCTGCAGCGGGATTGCCTCCATCTCCAGGAATATGAACAGGTCGGGAAGCTCTGCATATCGCCGTAGGGTGAATGACTCGCCTCCCTTGCGGTTGGTCAGCTGGATAGGAAACCCCCAATGATATGGCAGCTCTGTGTGGTGTAATGCCTCCAGCAAGGGCTTAAGCATCACTCTCCTCAGCAGGGTCGTCCGGGACACATCCGGCAATATAGAGATATGTGCCCCATTGAATTCGACTGGGCCCTTAAGCCGTGCCGCTCGCATGATCTGGTCTTTCTGGCTGTAGCGGTGTAAGCGGCCGATCCAGATCTGCCAACTTGGGACCCAGCGCCCTATGTACCCTGTTGAATTCTAGGCTCACAGGAGGGTCAAAGTCCAAGACTTTTTGCAGGATTGCTAGGACAATCTATGCTAAATGGTCCGGTCGCCTCTGGCAGCCCTCTGAGCCTCAGGTTGTTGCGGCGGCTGTGGTTTTCCAGGTCCTCCGTGTGGAGTTGTACCTCCGCCAGCTGGTTTCGGGACCGTGAGTATGCTTGTTCCATCTGGGTAACACTGGTCTCCAGAGCGCTAACCGCCGACTCCTCTCTGGTCAGTTTGTTGTCTAAGTCGTGCACTTCCGATCGAATCTGCTGGAGGTTGTTCCTCCACCCTCAGCACCAGGGCCTCCATGTCCGATTTGGTGGGGAGAGCCCGCAGCAGGGCTGGGATATCTGAATTGTCTTGCGATGGCTGTAGGGAGAGCTCAGGGCTAGACGAGGTGCTGGGCGAGGGGTCTAGGAGGGCCGGGAGTCCCATCAAGGAGTGAGGCAAAGAGGTTTGTGAGGCCACCATTGCTGGGGAGTGTGGAGGCCTCGGGGCACCACGTGTCTTCTCAGAAAGAGCCTCCGGGGCTGCTCTGGACAGTTCTTGAAAAAAACGGTTGATTTGGGCCACTGGAGCCGCTTTAGATAATCCCCTGGTCTTGCCTCTCCTACAGTAGCTCATGGCCAGCGATAAAGGGTTGGAATTTGGGCATATCAGCCTAGATGAAAGGGTCAGGAGTCGGGAGCTCCAGCAATGAGCGTCTTCTCTCCGCCGTGTCCAAGCCGACTTTTATTTTTTGGTGGGGGGCTGGACCTCCTCTTTAACATTAAGGACAAGCTTCACCCTAACCCTGTAAATTGTAAACAAGGCACTGTTTAAAATGTATAGTAAATGCAAAAAGCATATGTCTTTCCATGCACTTTTCTGTCCCAGCCTGCAATTTTTACTAAGAGCATCTGGTTATCTGGCCACTTCCTTGTTCTCTAAGCCAGCCCCTAATAATAATGTGCAACCATTCCAGCGCATGACAAGCCAGGGAATTATATTCTTTACACATTGCCATAATATTGGCAACATTAACCAAACTCTTGCCTGCAGAGGTTCATATCACAGTAGTTTGTGGGCAGGAGAAGTAACAGGAACAGAAAAAAAAGATATTTCCAAAATAATAAAAAAGAAAACAGTTTGTAATTGGGGGACGTACTAAACTGCATATTGGGATGGTGAGATGATTGGTTGTAGAGATGGGCATGGGCCGAATACCCCCTGGTTCGGTTCACGCCACAGTTCTCGACCTTCGCAAAAGTTCGGACCTGAACCACGATCAAAAGTCACCATTTTGAAGGCTTATATGCAAGTTATTGGCCATGAAAAGGGTATGGGGGCCCGGCTACTGCTCTGGGGAACAAGTACCAATGCAAAAAAAACTTTTAAAAAAGATTGTTTTTAAAGGAGCAGTGATGTTAATGATGCTTAAAGTGTCACCATAAAAATGAAAAATCCCTTTAAAAATAGTGCTGGGGGGGGGGGGGGGGTTGGTGTTGAGGTCCCCTTAGTCTGCCTTTTAAGTGGCGCATCTGTACTGTGTGTGTATAGAACCTGCCGCAGCAAAACTGACACACACACGTGTGTGTGTGTGTGTGTGTGTGTGTGTGTATGTGTGTATATATATATATATATATATATATATATATATATATATATATATATGTGTATATATATATATATATATATATATATATATATATATATATATATATATATATATATATATATATATATATATATATATATGTGTGTGTGTGACCCTTATCCGAGCATGTAGCCCAGTGGGTCGGGAAAGGGGGGGGGGTAAACGACAAGTGTACAACCCTGAACAATACCAAGCCACATGTCCTCAACATGGGGGGGTGTGTTGGGGCAGGGGGGTTCTTTGCCCCCCCCCCTGCCCCAGAGCACCTTGTCTCTGGGGACAAGGGCCTCTTCCCTCTTCCCTGGGTTGTGGGGGTCTGCAGGCAGGGGGCTTATCGGAATCTGAAAGCCGCCTTTAACAGATTATGTGAATTTATGTTATGAGTACATAGTACCCCTACCCATTCACCAAAAAAGTGTCAAAGAAATAAAAACAGACACACACACAGTTTTTGAGAATTTGACAATCCTTTATTAAGAATAACAAAACAATGCAAGTGTTACAATGTATCAGACTGTCATTTTATGAATTAATGGAATCTCTACACAGATTCCTCATTCATTCAAGTAAAGTGCTACAGAGAAAAAGATCTTTAGTCCCTTTCTCTGTCTAGAAAATAGAGATATGTGGGTCTGTTTAGACCTCTGATATCTCACCAAAGACAACCCCCCCAAAAAAAATAAAAAATGACTGTTAAAAAAAATGTAAAAAGTTAAATTCCTTTTTTTTTTTTTTTTTTTTTTTTTTTTAAAGAACACAAGTCCGCCCGCACTCACCCCTCCACGGTGACGGTCCCCCGCACTTACCCCTCCCACAGATACCTCAACTTCTCCTTCCGGCCAACCCGATCCGTCCTGATTGGCCAGGAGGAGAAGACAATAGTGAATATTCCCTAATGTCACAAGTGGGTGGGTTTGGGGTGCAATGCTCTGCGCCGCGAGCCCAACATTTTTCAAGCCAATTAGAGCCTCGGGCTCTAATCGTGTGGCTTGAAGGGGGGGGAAACTCATACAAACTTATGAGTCCGGCGCCCTGCAGGGGGTGTGGCACCCCAGCGCCCCTAATGGATCGGCTGCTCTAAGACCCCTTTCACAGGGAGCGGACTCTGTCAAGCAGCTCTGCCTGCTCAGCGGGGGATCTGTCTGCTGATCCCTGCTGAGCAGGCGGATGACAGGTCCATGTCTGCTCCGCTCATGCAGAGCTGACACAGCTCGCTATTCTCTATGGGCTGGTCGGATGGAAACTGACCGCCTGTCCAACTCCATTGGATGCCATCCGATCTGCTAGATGGACGGAGAATGGAATCCCCCCCCCCGTCTGTTTTTAGCTGACTTTATCGGATGCAGGCGGGTGTAAACGGACACAATGGGTGGTCCGATTGGGCCCGCCTGAAAAACAGACAGGCAGACCCGATCGGTGTGCTTGTGTGAAAGGGGCCTAAGGACTTGTTCACACAAGGCATGCAGAGCGTACCTTTACAGGGATGTACAGGTTTTTCGTGCATATCTGTGCAAGCAGGCCCATTGATGTAATTTGGGATGTAGCACCTGCTAGAACAGAGCTGTTGCTCCCAATTTTACATCCATGTAGGTCCGCATGCATGTCCCTGAGCTCCCACTGTCTGTGTTCGGTATCGCGTACCCACGCGGATGTCAGATTGGGAACAGCAGCTATGCCTGTGCAGCCTTGGTATTCCAACTGACATAAATGGGGACTGCCTGTACGGGGATGCACAGAACAACTGTGCATCCCTGTGCGGGTAAACATGTTTTCCCATGGGCGTACACTTTAGTATGCCACATGTGAAAGATGCTTTAGTAGCAATTTAGCAGGAATTTTATAAGTTATGTTGTGTTTATGTGTAATATTAACCACTTGCCTACTGGGCACTTAAACCCCCCTCCTGCCTAGACCAATTTTCAGCTTTCAGCGCTCTCACACTTTGAATGCAATTACTCATGCAATTAGTCATGTAAGACTGTACCCAAATGCATTTTTTGTCCTTTTTTTTGTTCCATTTTTCATACAAATAGAGCTTTCTTTTGGTGGTATTTGATCACCTCTGGGTTTTTTATTTTTTGCGCTATAAATGAAAAAAAGACCGAAAATTTTGAAAAAAAAACGAATTTTTCTTAGTTTCTGTGATAAAATTTTGCAAATTTAGTGGATATTATTTGGTCTTTGTGAAAGTTTTATAGAGTCTACAAGCTATGGTGCAAATCATAAAAAATTGATCACACCTGATGTACTGTCGGCCTATCTCATTTCTTGCGACCCGAACAAGCCAGGAAAGTACAAATACCCCCCAAATGACCCCTTTTATTGAGAGTAGACATTCCAAGGTATTTAGTAAGATGCATGGTGAGCTTTTTGATGTCATTTTTTTCCCCCCAAAATTCTTTGCAAAATGAAGATCTCTCCCCCCCCCCCCCAAATTGTCATTGTAATAGGTTATTTCTCTCACATGGCATGTATATAGCACAAATAACACCCCAAAATACATTCTGCTACTCCTCCCGAGTATTATGATACCATATGTGTGGGACTTTTTCACAGCCTGGCCACATAGAGAGGCCCAACATGCAGGGAGCACCATCAGGTGCTTCACCATCTAACTTGTTGACTAAAACAAGTTTTTGAAGGCCCTGGAGCACCAGGACAATGACACATGACACTGACGTGGCACTGATGACAGATGGCAGTGATACATGGCACTGATGGCAGTGATACGTGGCACTGAAGACAGATGGCAGTGATATGTGGCACTGAAGACAGATGGCAGTGATATGTGGCACTGAAGACAGATGGCAGTGATATGTGGCACTGAAGACAGATGGCAGTGATATGTGGCACTGAAGACAGATGGCAGTGATACGTGGCACTGAAGACAGATGGCAGTGATACGTGGCACTGAAGACAGATGGCAGTGATACGTGGCACTGAAGACAGATGGCAGTGATACGTGGCACTGAAGACAGATGGCAGTGATACGTGGCACTGAAGACAGATGGCAGTGATACGTGGCACTGAAGACAGATGGCAGTGATACGTGGCACTGAAGACAGATGGCAGTTATACGTGGCACTGAAGACAGATGGCAGTGATACGTGGCACTGAAGACAGATGGCAGTGATACGTGGCACTGAAGACAGATGGCAGTGATACGTGGCACTGAAGACAGATGGCAGTGATACGTGGCACTGAAGACAGATGGCAGTGATACGTGGCACTGAAGACAGATGGCAGTGATACGTGGCACTGAAGACAGATGGCAGTGATACGTGGCACTGATACGTGGCACTGATGACACTGATGTGGCACTAATACGTGGCACTGATGACAGGTGGCACTAATACGTGGCACTGATGACAGGTGGCACTGATGACAGGTGGCACTAATAATTGGCACTGATGACAGGTGGCACTGATGACAGGTGGCACTAATACGTGGCACTGATGACAGGTGGCACTAATACGTGGCACTGATGACAGGTGGCACTAATACGTGGCAATGATGACACGTGGCACTGACAGATGGCACTTATACATGGCAGTGGGGACAGATGGCACTGACATCACTTTTTTTTCGTCTTTTTTTTTTTGACTCACGCAGCGGTTGGCTCTCCCTCCTCACACGCTGTCTCTGTGTGAGGCGGGAGAGCCGGCGATGAGAGATGATCTCATATGTTTACATATGAGATCATCTCTCATTGGCACTTCCGATCGCGCTGTAAAACGGCCAATCACAGCCGCTGTTTTTTGGTGCCGAAACCAATACCGAAAATAAATCTTCCTTGATCCTGAAAAACGATACCGAAAGTGAAAGTGACTGTTTTTAAAAATATTTTTATACAGGAGATGGTCAGAGACTGGGGACATGGTACAGGAGATGGTCAGAGACTGGGGACATGGTACAGGAGATGGTCAGAGACTGGGGACATGGCACAGGAGATGGTCAGAGACTGGGGACATGGCACAGGAGATGGTCAGAGACTGGGGACATGGCACAGGAGATGGTCAGAGACTGGGGACATGGCACAGGAGATGGTCAGACTGGGGACATGGCACAGGAGATGGTCAGAGACTGGGGACATGGTACAGCAGATCAATGCAGCCTCACCAGTGCCCTTCAGATGCAGCCAGCCAGTGTCCCCGGTAGTGCAGCCAGTGAAGGGAGAGGAGGGGCCGCCACCTGTTTGATTACAGTGCCGGGAACATCACAGCTTTCATTTCAATAGCTGAGTGTTCCCGGCGCTGTAATCAAACAGGCGACAGCTCTCCTCTCTTCTACGATATAGGAAGCCCCCCTGATAGGCGGCATTCGATATTGGCAAAAATTCTCTTTTGGCTTTTTGCCGAAAGGGCCATTTTCGGCCGATATGTTTCGGCGGCCGAAATTTCGGTGCATCCCTAGTTTGAGCAAAAGTTATAGCGTCTACAAACTAAAAGCTGTGTAAATTCCAGAAAATGTACCCTAGTTTGACTGCCTATCTCATTTCTTGAGATGCTAAAATGGCAGGGCAGTACAAATGACCCTATTTTGGAAAGTAGAAACCCCAAGGAAATTGCTGAGAGGCATGTTGAGCCCATTGAATATTTTTATTTTTTTGTCCCAAGGGATTTGAATAATGACAAAAAAAAAAAAAATTACAAATAGTTGTCACTAAATGATATATTGCTCAAACGTGCCATGGGCATATGTGAAATTACACCCCAAAATACATTCTGCTGCTTCTCCTGAGTACGGGGATACCACATGTGTGGGTCTTTTTGGGAGCCTAACCGCATACGGGGTCCCGAAAACCAATCACCACCTTCAGGATTTCTAAGGGCATTAATGTTTTATTTCACAGTTTTGAAGGCCACAAAATGCCAAGATGGCACAAAATCCCCCTAAATGACCCCATGTTGGAAAGTAGACACCCTAAGCTATTTGCTGAGAGGCATGGTAAGTATTTTGCTGCTCTCATTTTGTTTTTGAAAGAAAATAAAAATGTGTGTGTGTGTGTCATTTTTTTTTTCTTTTTTCAAAAGTTTGTGACAAAAAGCGAGGTCTGCAAAATACTCACCATACCTGTCAGCAAATAGCTTGGGGTGTCTACTTTCCAAGATTGGGTCATTTGGGGGGGGGGGTTGTGCCATCTGGGCATTCTATGGCCTCTGAAACTGTGATAGGCAGCGAAGAGTGAAATAAAAAATTTACACCCTTAGAAAGCCTGAAGGCGGTGCTTGGTTTTGGGGGTCCTGTACGCGGCTAGGCTCCCAAAAAGTCTCACATGTGGTATCCTGGTACTCAGGGGAAGCAACAGAATGTATTTTGGGGTGTATTTCACATATACCCATGGCATGTTTGAGCAATATATCATTTAGTGACAACTTTGTGCAAAAAAACACAAAAACAAATTTGTCTTTTTCCCGCAACTTGTGTCAAAATATAAAATATTCCATGGACTCGACATGCCTCTCAGCAAATAGTCTACTTTCCAAAATGGGGTCATTTGGGGGGGGGGTTGAAATTACTTTGAAACCCCAAACATTATATGTTTTAAGGCAAAGGCCCTACAGATTAAAATGGTGGGTGTTTCATTTTTTTTTTCACATAGTATTTGCGCAGCAATTTTTCAAACGCATTTTTTTTGGAAAAAACACACTTTCTTTTTTTTGTTTTATGCTCCAAAACACACTATATTGCCCAAATGTTTGATGAAATAAAAGATGATCTTAGGCCGAGTACATGGATACCAAACACCACATGCTTTAAAATTGCGCACACACGTGCAGCGGCGACAAACTACATACATTTTTAAAAGCCTTTACAGGTTACCACTTTAGATTTACAGAGGAGGTCTACTGCTAAAATTACTGCCCTCGATCTGACCTTCGGTGATACCTCACATGCATGGTGCAATTGCTGTTTACATACGACACCAGACCGACGCTTGCGTTCGCCTTTGCGCGAGAGCACGGGGGGACAGGGGTACTTTTTTTCCCAAAAAAAAAAATTGGGTCCATTAGACCCTAGATCTCTCCTCTGCCTTCAAAGCATCTGACCACACCAAGATCGGTGTAATAAAATGCTTTCCCAATTTCCCAATGGCGCTGTTTACATCCAGCAAAATCTAAGTCATGAAATGCTCGTAGCTTCCGGTTTCTTAGGCCATAGAGATGATTGGAGCCGTTCTGGTCTTTGATCGGCTCTATGGTCAGCTGGCGGAACCACAGGCTGCATTCTCAGGTTCCGTGTTGGGACAGGAGAGCCAGAGAAACCATGGAAGATGGTGGTGGGGGGGTGGGATGACATTCCCTCCTACTGCTTGTAAAAGCAGTCTAGAAGCTAATTAGCCGCTAGGAATGCTTTTACATGAAAGCCAAAGATGATACCTAGACCCGCAGGCATCATTCTGGTATAACCACTCAAAGTCCAGCAACATACCAGTACGTTACTGGTCCTTGTTGGGCATATATTGTAAATTTTTTTTTTTTTCTTTTCATGTAGCCTGTGGGCTGAACGAAAAAAAGAGATTGATCGGGGAGTATGCCCACCATTAGAATACCTCCCTTCATCCACCCACTTCTAATGATGGGCATACATGCACCATTTTGTTTTTAACTGTGATGGTGAAATCACCTCCTACAGCGCTGGAGTCACGGCTGTATGTATCGTGCGAGCAAACTCTGTTGCTGTCAAGATAAATAAATCCGTGCTGCAACTGAATGGCGTACATGCTAAACAAATTATGGTTAACAATAAAACAAAGTAACATTACAGCAAACATGATAACGCATAATAACAATAAAACATTGCAGAATAGAATACAGTAAAACAGAGCAGAACAATAGTTTTATTATTCTCTCTCTCTCTCTCTCTTTATTTATTTTTTACACTTTTATTTGTAACGGTTCGGGTCTCTCAAAATGCAATGGGATTTTGGGAGACCCTGTGAAAGTGTGTCCTAGTCTGTGCAGTGCTGAACCTTACACTAATACTCCACTAGTGTATGGTAGCGTTCAAAACATTCACCAATGCAAAGAACAGGATTGTCAGGACAGGAGGGACAATAATAGTGGGTGTCACACCTTGCTACAGACACAACATCTTCTTTGGGGTGCTTGTTGGGTAGGGGTACCAGGGAGGACATACAGAAAATGCCTCTCATGCAGCCGGCTTACTGCATTTGGATTGGGAAGATGAGGTGAACCACCATCTGGAATCAGAAGGGCTCTAACGATCTCTTCCTGGAATTTAAGGAAGGATCTACTCCATCCTGAAGGTCTGTATAGCACATGAGCGTTCCGCAAAGCCAATTGAAATAAGTATACAGACACTATTTTTGTACCAGCGTCTGGCCTTAGGGACAACTAGGTACGGCGCCAACAACTGGTCGTTTAGGTCCACCCCTCCCATATTTTGGTTATATTCATGGACACAGAGGGGTTTCTCCACAACACCAGTCGCCGTAGGAATTTGGACCGAACGTGTCTGCATGAAGGGAGGACAGAACGAAAACATACTTATTATCCCTCCACTTCACAGCGAGCAAGTTATTACACTTCAAGCAGGCTCTCTCCCCCAGCCTAAGAAGGGAAACTACAAGCCTCTGGGGTAAGCCCCGGCGATTAGATCGCACGGTGCCACATGCGCCATTCTGATGATCAAACAAGTGACTAAAAAGTAGCACGCTCGTGTAATAATTGTCCACATAGAAATGGTACCCCTTTCCGAAAAAGGGTGACACCAAGTCCCACACAATCTTGGCGGCTCTACGTGACTATCTCTTCCCTCGTAAACCATAAAACTACATGTGGCCCTGTCACAAAGCTTATACATCTTGACCCCGTATCTGGCACGCTTGCTGGGAAGATACTGTTTGAAAGACAAGCGGCCAGAAAACTTAATCCGGGACTCATCAACGCAGACAACTTGATGGGGTGTAAACAAGGCTGCAAAACATTCATTGGAGTGCTTTACTAGGGGCCGAATTTTGTAGAGCCGATCGTATACAGGGTCTCCACGAGGACGACAGAGTTCATTGTTGAAATTCATGAACCGCAAGATCTGCTCGTATCGTGCCCTGGTCATGGAGGCAGAGAACACAGGCATATGGTAAATTGGGTCAGTGGACCAATATGACCGCAACATACTCATTTTAACTATGCCCATGTTGAGGGATAGGCCCAGAAAGGTCTTAAATTTGGAAACCATAATTGGTTTCCAATCTCTGGCAAGGGAAGGCTGGGGATTAGCGGCGATGAATTGACCAGCATACAAATTACTTTGGTCCACAATAGATCTATAGAGATCTTCCATGAAAAACAGTGAATAAAAATCAAGTGACGTAAAATCAACTGTTTCCACCTGAATACCAGGTTGGCCAGTGAATGGGGGAAGTACAGGTGCTGCAGAAGTGGTGGGCTCCCAACTAGAATTGGCAAATTCTGCAGGAAGGAAATGATTGACCTGTCTTTGTCTTCTCGTGGCAGTGGGACACTACTTATGCTTGCCACCTCGCCAACTTGAACTGCACTTATGGGACTCCCCACGTCACCATGTGATACTGCAGTGCTGGATGTACTAGGCCGCTGGTGCTTGCCAGTTCACCAGAAGGATGAGCGGCACTAGTACTTCTCTGCTCCATACGAGAGCCCTGCGGTTCTTGCACCTCAACAACAGCAGATGATCGGGGTCTGATACGCCTGACCTTGGCAGGGACCACAACTCCGTCGTCAGAGCTATCTGTCATGGAGCCGCTGTCGCATGCGTGCGCACATTATCACCGGCCTGAGTTGGGCGCGTTCACAGTAAGGATGAACGCAGCGCTCATTATTATTTATTCATACCCATCCACTCAACATTCTTGGGAGTTTCATACATAATTTGAGCTATATACAAGATTCAATTTTATACAAGCTTACATGGGATAATCTCAAGTACTTCATTCAGCACACTAGTGACCCCAATGGTTTCACTTCCGGCGGGCATCTGGCTCCATAGAGAGGCGTGGAACGCACGCCGGGCGGCCATTTTGCCCGGATACCGGAAGTGATACTGTTTACACAGTGTGGAGCGGTCCCCCATTAACAGGATTACTGTCTCTATATATACTTTGCTGGCTGCAGTGGGGGGACCCCCCAGACGATGTCTAAGAGGACGAAATGCGTTGGGTAGGACCCCACTGCCGCCATTTTCTGTACAGCGCTGATTTTATAAAGACGTACATGTGAGTGTATTTCTTATTTTAATAAATTTGGATATTTGTTTTACGGAATTACGCTATGTGGCCTTTTTCCTCCTTATTTTACATTACCACCATCTACTCCCCAACCTTATCCTGAGGGACATACAAGTCCATGGTTTATTTCTGGATGTCCATCTCCATCATACCTGTGGACTATCCATCACCACCCAAGCCTGATTTGACCCCTTTGGGCGTATGCCCTCTAGGGTCCATGAGATCTGGTAAGCCTCATCATTTTTCGGTGGTGGTGTGCACCTTCTATCTTCACCTTGGATGTCACGTATTTGAATTGTCTTTCTCACGAAGTTATCACATCTATGTGGACTATGCTTTATATACACATTGAGGACTTTTCTTCCCTTCTTTGATGCCTTTCAATTTTTGGTTGGACTTCAGTGTTCCTATATTGAACTCTTAGCGCTACACATATTTTTGTTTTATCGTATTAGCCGCTGTCGCCTACAGGATCGTATTCTGAGCCTAAATCTGACAGATGAGTGACTTCCTCTTCACTATCTGTTATGCTCAGAAACGTGTAGGCCTCTTCACTACTGTACCTTCGATTTTCCATTTTGGGCCCTAAATTTATTGGTACAGTAGTGAGACTCACAGGTAAAAAAGCTCCTAGGCTGTCAGCAACTGTATCA
Source organism: Aquarana catesbeiana (assembly GCF_042186555.1). NCBI lineage: Eukaryota > Metazoa > Chordata > Amphibia > Anura > Ranidae > Aquarana > Aquarana catesbeiana. Next base: position 192,280,934 of record NC_133329.1, on the reverse strand, counting down.
AACGCTACCAAATAAACTGTTAGCGATCGCAGGGATCAGGCCTGACTCTGTGAGCGCTGCAGTTATGTGTTTAGTCTTTTTGTAAGTGACAGTGCTCGATCGATACTGCACTTGGCTGGGCTGAGGGGCAAAACTCAGGTGCTAGCAGGTATCTGGCTGATCCCGCTAACACTGTGTTTTTTGGGAACCCTAAACTGTTGGGGACGCTAGTATAGATCTGATCAGATATTGATCCGTTCAGACACTATAGCACTAAGGGAGGTGTATGCTGCGTGCGTGGGTGTTAGCGGTACTGGCAATAATCTGACGCTGCCTGGGGCGAAGCAGACCCTGACTGACCCTAAAACCTAACTGATATCACCCGCCGGGCGATCAGGGGGTTAAACCTTTATTGGGTAATAAACGACAGGTATAAGAAACAAACTAACTAACCAGCGTCACCCATAACACTTATACGGTGATCACTGGTGAACGGGTTAACTAGGGGGCAATAGGGGTTAAAACCTTTATCAGGTAGTATATGGGGGTACCTGACGCTATAAAAAGCTGATGGTGAACCTAAATAACTAACAGGCTAACTAGCGTCACCCGTGACACTAATACGGCGATCAGAAGAAAGATTGCTTAGTGACATTGGTGAAAGGGGGTGAAAGGGTTAACTGAGGGGCGATCAAGGGGTTAAACCTTTATTAGGGGAGGTTAGGGGGGTACCCTAGACCTAAAGGGGCCTACCACTAATTGCCCTAACGCTTATACCAGTCACAAAATGACACCAATGCAGTGATCAGTAAAAAAATGAAAACTGCTATTGGTGTCACTGTGACAGGGGGTGATCGGGGGGTGATTGTGTGCCTATGTGTACTAGTGTTAGTGTGCTGTTGGTGCAAACTCACAGTGATGTCTTCTCTACTCGGGCTCCGGACGAAAAGACTGACACGACGAGAGATGACCTCATGTCCTCTGCTTCTGTTTACATTTCAGAAGCAGAGGAAGCGTCCCATTCGTCAGGAGCGATCGTGAGGGGGTGGCCATGAATCGGTGGCCTCCCCCTCAGGACGGATCGCTCCTGCAAAGATGCCGACCACCTCGGGCACCGGGCGGGGCGCAATTGCGCCCCTCGCCCGCGGGAGGGGAGTAACGTACAGGCCTGCCCATGCCATTCTGCCGCAGTATACAGTAACTCACAAAAGTGAGTACACCCCTCACATTTTTGTAAATATTTTATTATATCTTTTCATGTGACAACATCGAAGAAATGATTCTTTGCTACAATGTAAAGTAGTGAGTGTACAGCTTATATAACTGTAAATTTGCTGTCCCCTCAAAACTCAACACACAGCCATTAATGTCTAAACCTCTGGCAACAAAAGTGATTACACCCCTAAGTGAAAACTTCCAAATTGGGCCTAAAGTGTCAATATTTTGTGTGGCTACCATTATTTTCCAGCACTGCCTTAACCCTCTTGGGCATGGAGTTCACCAGAGCTTCACAGGTTGCCACTGGAGTTCTCTTCCACTCCTCCATAACGAGAGCTGGTAGATGTTGGCTACATTGCGTTCCTCCACCTTCCGTTTGAGGATGCCCAACAGATGCTCAATAGGGTTTAGGTATCTAGACATGCTTGGCCAGTCCATCACCTTTACCCTCAGCTTCTATAGCAAAGCAGTGGTCATCTTGGAGGTGTTAGAGTTCGTTATCATATTGGAATACTGCCCTGTGGCCCAGTCTCCGAAGGAAGGGGGTCATGCTCTGCTTCAGTATGTCACAGTACATGTTGGCATTCATAGTTCACTCAATGAATTGTAGCTCCCCAGTGCCGACGGCACTCATGCAGCCCCAGACCATGACACTCCTACCACCATGCTTGACTGTAGGCAAGACACACTTGTCTTTGTACTCCTCACCTGGTTGCTGCCACACACGCTTGACACCATCTGAACTAAATAAGTTATCTTGGTCTCATCAGACCACAGGACTTGGTTCCAGTAATTCATGTCCTTAGTCTGCATGTCTTCAGCAAACTGCTTGCGGGCTTTCTTGTGCATCATCTTTAGAAGAGGCTTCCTTCTGGGACGACAGCCATACAGACCAATTTGATGCAGTGTGTGGCGTCTGGTCTGAGCACTGACAGGCTGACCCCCCACCCTTTCAACCTCTGCAGCAATGCTGGCAGCATTCATATGTCTTTTTCCCAAAGACAGCCTCTGGATATGATGCTGAGCACGTGCACTCAAATTCTTTGGTCGACCATGACGAGGCCTGTTCTGAGTGGAACCTGACCTGTTAAACCGCTGTATGGTCTTGGCCACCATGCTGCAGCTCAGTTTCAGGGTCTTGGCAATCTTCATATAGTCTAGGCCATCTTTATGTAGAACAACAATTCTTTTTTTTCAGATCCTCAAGAGTTTTTTTTGCCATGAGGTGCCTTGTTGAACTTCCAGTGACCAGTATGAGAGAGTGAGAGCGATAACACCAAATTTAACACACCTGCTCCCCATTCACACCTGAGACCTTGTAACACGAACAAGTCACATGACACTGGGGAGGGAAAATGGCTAATTGGGGCCAATCTGGACATCATTTGTTGCCAGCGGTTTAGACATTGATGGCTGTGTGTTATATTGAGGGGACAGCAAATTTACACTTATACAAGCTGTACACTCCCTACTTTACATTGTAGCAAAGTGTCATTTCTTCAGTATTGTCACATGAAAAGATATAATAAAATATTTACAAAAATGTGAGGTGTGTACTCACTTTTGTGAGATACTGTATCTGCGTGAGGCGGTCGGCAAGTGGTTAATGATTTTAGTGTATTTTTAGTGAAAATAGCAATATGACGAACAATTGCACAGTTATTGCTGGGCCCAAAAAATCTGTAGCACTTTTTTTTTTTTTTTTATTATTCTACATGTCATGTGCTTTTAGAAAATGTCCAGTTTGTAGGGTTTTTTCAAACTATGAAAAATGTAAGTGAAAAATGGTAACATCCAGATTTTGTGAGTAAATTGTTTACAGTTTGCATACTTTCAATTTTCACCATTTCACAAAAAGGTGCAATTTAAAATGTACAAATATTTGTTATTTATTCAATACAGTTTTAACTTCTTATATATACTAGGAATTTTGTACATTTTGCCATGTATGAATCCATTTTTAATGATTTTAGTGTATTTTTAGCAGAAATATTGCTTTGGTAAACATTTGCGCAAATATCGTTTGGGCCTTTTTTTTTTTTTTTTCAATAGCACCTTCTTTCTATTCTACTGGTCATATGCTTTCAGAAAATAGCCTTCATATTTTTAGATAATTTTGTATATTTACATTTTTGTATACGTTTGATTTGAGCCACTTTGTAAAAAGGTGCAATGTAAAAGATTAATTACATTTTTTTTTTTTTTTTTTCAAATATACATTTTTTATTATTGTAGAGCACATTACAAGCAAGGCACAGATACAGTAATGACATAAGAAAACCATGGTATAATGGCTTGGCTTTTTACTCTCTCCAGGGTGTTCCTGGTTCACGTGATTTCAACTTGTGGATTATAGCACAATGGTACATCTGGTACTGTAATGTAAAGAAGTGTGTCCATTTCAGAATAGTATCGTCACTGTGGAATGATCCGTCATTTGAATAAACAGCCAACACGATGTAGTCGGAGTTGTCTGATCCTTGCCTTACATGCGCTCCTAACTTGGGTTTCTATATGTAACTATTGTTCTTACTTTTATGAAAGTTGTATCCAAATAAAATAATTTTACCTTTTTATAGATAGCCTTCCTGTGTGCCCTTACAGTCCATTCCATAGCTTTTTAGGTTTTATATGTCTATTACCGGGACGTTGGCACGCTGCTACATGTGTACCTACAGCGTCACCCTGTTCTAGGTACACATCTATTTGGGAATTTCCTAGAATGATTGGATGATGGATGTCCGCAGAGTTTCTGCTCAATTACTAAGCTCTGGAGCCAATGCAATTGCAGAGTACAACTGCACTTTGCGAAGTGCACAGTTGAATTGCCTTTAGTAAATCAACCCCTATGTGACACTTACCGATATGTAACACTTACTCCGACCCTGCCCTTTTTCCTCTGTTCCTAACCCATCTGATAGAACAGAGCCACGGGGGCAAGCTGCACATGCTCAGTTTGGTGTGTATTGCTAATGAGTTTTTTTTTTTTTTTTTTTTTTGGGAGAGTGCTTTAACCAGAGCTCTGCTGGACACTGATAGAAGTCACAAGACTGCTGATTGCATTTTCATGTTCTGTGTACTGCGAGAGACGAGATATAGTGAATGCAGGGACCTCGGTTTAGTAACACTTTAATGTCAGTGCCCTTACCCTGCATAAATCCAGTCTGATCAACATGGATAAGATCATCTAGAATCCGTGATAATTGGGTATCAAGGCTTTTGTCCAAAATCTTTGCGTCTACATTGAGGAAAGATATTGGCCTATAGGAGGCACCTTCTTCAGGATCCTTGCCTGGCTTGGGCACCAACACAATCACCTCTTCGGACATAGACTCAGGTAGGGAACCCAGGGAGGAGAACTGAGCAAACAGGGAAGTGAGCCTGGGAGGTAATAGGTCCTGATATAGGGAGTAAAATTCCACAGGGATCCCACCAGCCCCAGGGGCCTTATTGGGTTGATGTTGGTCTATACCTTTCTGTATATCTTCAAGGGATGTGCCCCAATCAATTCTGACACTGGTGTCTGGGTCAAAATTGCATAAGCTACCCAGGTGGAATATGATTGGTAATATTGCAAGAACCTACGATTAATATAGTCAGGGCCCGTAAGCAGGGTACCGTCTTCAGCTCTAATCCTACCAATATGAGTGGCCGAAAATTGCCCCCCGAGCCAACCAGGCCAGTAGCTTACCGTTTTTATCACCATACTCAAACACCCATCGGGTAGTGCTAAGCATAGACTTCCGGGTCAGTTCAACACGCAGTAGTGCCACCTCCCACATGGCACACTGCCAGGCCCCATATATAACAGGTGTATGATCAGCTAAAAAAATCATCCTCCTTTCTGCTGGAGGTCTTGCTCTAGCTCCTCCAGAGAATGCACAGAAACCTGCTTTGCCCTAGCTATAGGAGACATAGAGTATATTCTCCCCTAAGCCATACATTGAATGCATCCCACACAACCAGGGGACCAGAAGTAACCTTATTGGTCAATCAGTAGTGGCACAGGGCGTTAGGCATAGCATCTTGGATGTTCGAATTTGTAATCTAGTACCCAGTCTACACAGCCCCTGATTAGCATGCGGACCCAGCAATAAAGTAACCAGTAGAGGGACATGATCCAGGATATCTCTACCTGATTCAACCACATCTTCCACCGTTAACTGAAATTGGGATCTGCCTGCTGTCTGTATGTGTGTGTCTCTGGTATGTGTCAGCTCAACCACATCTTCCACCGTTAACTGAAATTGGGATCTGCCTGCTGTCTGTATGTGTGTGTCTCTGGTATGTGGCCTTCTCTATCTATTGCCCTGTGCGCACAACCATGACATTATTTGTTGCTCTGGACTGTCTTACCTAAGTTTTATGTGTTGATCTTATCTTGGCCTCTTGCTATTCTGACTTTTGAAGCAAAAAGTCCACTTTGATTGTTAGGCATTCTTATAGAGTCACTCATGATTAATTAATGAACTTCAACCCCACCCTTATAACAGTATAAATTTGAGCATCCTTAAGGGGTGAGCACATTGCTCGGGGAGCACATTGCAGGGGCTTCAATCGTTAAGGCTTCTTTCTCTAAGTGATTCTTTCTACAAGTGATATGCACTTCAATCTCTGCACTTCAGCGATTGCACGAAGCAAACAAATACAGCAATCTGCACTGGAAAGCAGCTAACAGACTGCAGGTGACCCTGTCTCTCTAATAGGCTCTCCTTCCGCTCTGTAACATGCACTCTCTACCACTGCTTCTGACACTCCTCTCCTCTCTCCTCAAACTCTCTTACCTTCACCCCCCCTCTCCACCCGCCTGCTTATACATATCACCCTGCCTTCTGTCTTCTCCCTACTACTGCTCCTACCAACTCTCGCTCATTCTACATCCATACACTGATAAAACCTCCAGTACTCTGAGACATACCCCTTCACATAAATCACAGTCCCACATTACCTCCCTCACCCTCCTGCTTCTCCCAATCTCTGGTGACATATTCCCAAACCCTGGGCCACCATCATGTGTCTTTGCCCATTGCTCCCATCCCCCTACACCCTCTGGCAGGAGCCGTAACCCACAGAACTTGGTCTCTATTCCTCTTTCCAAAACCAGCCCCCCCTTTTCCTGTGCCCTGTGGAATGCATGTTCTGTCTGCAACAAACTCACCGCCCTTCACAACCTCTTTATCACAAATTCCTTTAACCTACTTGCCATTACTGAAACCTGGCTTCATGAATCGGATACTATTTCTCCTGCTTCCCTCTCCCATGGGGGCCTTCTCTGGACTCACTCCCCCAGACCAAGTGGACGAAAGGGAGGTGGAGTGGGAATCCTTCTAGCCCCATGCAGCACCTATCAGGTTCTTCACCCACCTCCCTCTCTGACACTCTCCTCTTTTGAGGCACATTGCATTCGTCTTTTCTCTCCCATTTCTCTAAGAATTGCTGTCATCTACCGGCCCCCTGGACCATTATCAGCCTTTCTTGATGACTTCTCTGCCTGGCTACCCTACTTTCTCTCTTCTGAAATCCCCACAATTATTCTTGGGGACTTCAACATCCCTGTCAACACTAACACTACTATTACTTCTAAACTTCTCAGTCTAACCTCATCGCTTGACCTGAAGCAATGGATACAGGCTCCTACCCACTCCAATGGCAACACCCTTGACCTTGCCTTCTCCTATCTGTGCACTCCATGCAACCTTTCCAACAATCCACTCCCACTCTCTGATCACCACCTTATTAGTTTTGCTCTCTCCTTGTCTTCTACCTCTTCTCCCTCCAACCGCCTAAAAATTACACGTAGAAACCTTCGCCACCTCAACCCTTCTCTTCTCTACTCTGCTACTGATCACCTCTATGACAAAATCTCACCTCTGTCCTGCCCCAACCTAGCTACTTTCATCTACAACAGCTCACTGTCTTCCTCCCTAGACAAGCTTGCCCCCCTCACTACACGCAGAATTAGGCCCCGACTGCTACAACCCTGGCAAACAGATGACACCAGAAGTCTCAGAAAACGTAGCCACGCTCTTGAGCGCCTGTGGCATAAGACTAAAACCCAGGAAGACTTCACACAATATAAATCTGCCCTCCTAAAATACTACTCCTGCCTTCACACTGCCAAACAGACCTACTTTATCACACTCATTAACACCTTCTCATCCAGTCCACGTCAACTCTTCTCTACCTTCAACACTCTACTCTGTCCTCCACTGCCTCCACCCACCAACTCACTCACTGCCCAGGAGATTGCCAATCACTTCAAAACTAAGATTGATACAATTCATGAGGAGATCACCAATGCGCAAAAACCTCCCCCATGCAACACCCCATGTCCACAGACACAATCATTACTTCCCTCATTCAACCCTGCTACTATTACTGAGGTTGCTAAACTTTTATCTAGCACTCACCTAACCACTTGCCCCCTGGATCCTGTTCCCTCGCAAATGCTACGCTCACCCTCTGACTCGATTCTACGCTCTCTAACTCACATTTTCAACCTCTCCCTCTCTTGTGGCATCTTCCCAAACTCTAAAACATGCGCTAGTCACCCCCATACTAAAAAAGCCCTCACTGGATCCCACCAATCTCAACAACTTACGTCCCATCTCCTTACTCTCCTTCTCCTCAAAACTTCTTGAAAGACTGGTCTACAACCGACTAAGCGACCATCTGACCATGAATAAACTTCTTGATCCCCTTCAGTCCGGTTTTCGCCCTCAACACTCCACGGAAACTGCTCTCCTTAAACTCAAATGATCTACTAATGGCTAAAGCCAATGGACACTATTCTGTACTACTTCTCCTGGATCTCTCTGCTGCCTTTGACACAGTGGACCACCCCCTCCTCCTCAAAAAACTCCACTCCTTTGGTCTCCGTGACTGTACTCTTCGCTGGTTCTCATCCTACCTATCCCACCGCTCCTTCAGTGTCACTTACAACTCTACTTCCTCCTCTCCTCTTCCTTTTTCCGTTGGGGTCCCCCAAGGTTCTGTTCTTGGACCTCTCCTTTTCTCAATCTACACCACCTCCTTGGGTCAGTTGATTGCCTCCCACGGCTTTAAAGATCATCTCTACGCTGATGACACCCAAATCTATCTCTCCACCCTCCAGCTCTCTCCATCTGTCTCCTCATGCATTACCAACTTACTAGCAGACATATCAGCCTGGATGTCACATCACTTTCTCAAACTCAACCTATCCAAAACCGAGCTCATGATGATATTTCCTCCCTCAGGTGCCACTTCCCCTGATTTCCCTGTCAAGATCAACGGCTCAACTATCAACCCATCTCCCCACGCCAAGGTCCTAGGTGTAATCCTGGACTCTGAACTAACCTTTCGACCCCACATTCTATCACTATCCAAAGCTTGCCGCCTCAGTCTTCGCAACATCTCCAAGATACGCCCCTTCCTAACCAATGACACCACAAAGCTTCTAATCCACTCCCTGGTCATCTCCCGCCTCGACTACTGCAACTCCCTCCTCATTGGTTTACCTCTAAATAGGCTATCCCCACTTCAGTCCATCATGAACGCTGCTGCCAGGCTCATCCACCACACAAACCGCTCAGCGTCTGCCACACCCCTCTGCCAATCTCTCCATTGGCTGCCACTCAGTCACCTAATTAAATTCAAGATACTAACTATAACTTACAAAGCCATCCACAACCTGGCCCCCAGCTACATCTCTAACCTAGTCACAAAATACCAACCTAATCGTTCTCTTCGCTCCTCCCAAGACCTCCTGCTCTCAAACTCCCTTGTCACCTCATCCCATGCTCGCCTTCAGGACTTCTCCAGAGCCTCCCCCATCCTCTGGAATGCTCTACCCCAATCCGTCTGATTTTCTCCTACTTTATCCACTTTCAGACGGTCCCTGAAAACTCATCTCTTCAGAGAAGCCTATCTGGCCCCCACCTAACAACTGTACATTTATCTTCTCAATCAGCACATCACCCATAGTTATTACCTCTTGTATCTCTTGACCTTCCCTCTTAGATTGTAAGCTCTAAGGAGCAGGGCCCTCTGATTCCTACTGTATCAAATTGTATTGTATTTGTACTGTTTGCCCTCAAGTTGTAAAGCGCTACGTAAACTGTTGGCGCTATATAAATACTGTATAATAATAATAATAATAATCTCTAGGAAGAATGGCTACCGAAGAAGTCATCTGCTGGAGAGCAGGAGTGGTAAACACTAGGTAAATTTAGGAGAGTGTCTGAAAAGTAGGAGTGACAGGTTAATCCTTTCCAGGAAGGGTTATAATGGCGCCATATATCAACCAGCGCAAACGTAGATGGCTAGGAGGTCTCAGTAGCAGTGGGGTGGAGCCTGTCTAGGGCCAGGCACGGAATGAGGTTAAAATCACCCAGCAATAGCACAGTGGGCACCCCATTCTGTGACACAATCTGCATAATAGTACACAAACGTGTAATATTAACAGGAGGAGGCAATTAGAGGCCAACTAACACACATACGATGGAGGCAATCGGGGCATGCAAGATAACCTATCTACCTCCCAGATCCGTTTTCACCTCAATAAGCTGAAATGGAAGAGATTGATTGGAGTAGGTAGCATGATAGTGTGAACTCACCCAGGTTTTCTTAAGGCAAATGATACGGCAGCCCACAAGGTGAGTTTCCTGAAAAATATACAATTGGGGAGTAAATTTCCTAAGATATGTAAACACCAGGAACCTCTTAACAGCTGAATTCAGTCCCCAGACATTCCATGAGATAATTGAGATCTTGGCCATACTGTGCAAGTTGATATATACATTCATACATTCACCAGCCACTTTATTAGGTACACCTTACTAGTACTGGGTTGGACCCCCTTTTGCCTTCAGAACTGCATTAATTCTTTGTGGCATACATTTAACAAGATGTTGGAAACATTCCTCTGAGAATTTGGTCTATAGTGACATGATAGCATCACGCAGTTACTGCAGATTACTCAGCTGCACATCCACGATGAGAATCCCCCGTTCCACCACATCTCAAAGGTGCTCTATTGGATTGAGATCTGGTGACTGTCAAGGCCATTGGAGTACAGTGAACTCATTGTCATGTTCAAGAAACCAGTTTGAGATGATTTGAACTTTGTGACGTGGTACATTATTCTGCCGGCTGGAAGTAGCCATCAGAAGATGGGTACACTGTAGTAAGGGATAGACTTGTTACGTATTGTAGCCTCAGTTTCATGTTCTTAGCTGACAGTGTCATCCCTATGTCTTCTGCTGCTGTAGCCCATCTGCTTCAAGTTTCGATGTGTTGTGTATTCAGAGATGGTATTCTGCATACCTTGGTTGTAACGAGTGGTTATTTGAGTTTCTGTTGCCTTTCTATCTCAATCCAGTCTGCCCATTCTCCCCTGAGATCAACCAGGCATTTTCATTCACACAACTGCCGCTGATTGCATATTTTTTCTTTTTCAGACCATTCTCTGTAAACCCTAGACATGGTTGTGCATGAAAATCCCAGTACATGACAGTTTTTCCCAATGGAGGGATTGCAGAGAGGATGTTGGTCGAGGGTGCATGGGCCCCTGTAAAGGTTGGTCCCCTCCAGTCAGAAGGACCAGTTGTCCTCTGCCCAATAGTAGATAATGGAGTGTGTAAAAGTGACAGTGTAATGGATTATGACCTGCTGTGGCTCACTGATACTGAGATGGAAGGGATGAATATTAGACATGCATCTGACAGCGCTCTGGGGGAGCATCAGGCTGTGATGGTGGATACCTCCAGTGAGGTGGAGGTCTCTTTTTAAATGTCTCAACCTCTCAAACAGCAGAGAATGAGCCCCTCCCACATCTTTGACAAGGGAAAAGCCGGCAAAAAAGTTGTGTATTTAGACATGGGATGACGGATACATTACTAGAAATGCTGGAATTGGTGAGATTTGCTTCCACTACAGACAGAAAAGCTGGTACTGTGGCAGGCCAGTAGGTAGAGCCTGGTAGTACAGGCTGTATCGGATAACACTGGAAAAAATGGAGTACAGTGATTGTTAACCATGTGGAATGGGATCCCATGGTTCCCTGTGAGGCTTCTCCAGAAAAAAACAGATTTGTATGGAAGGCACTCAGGAGAACTGTTAAAGACATCAGAGGTAACAGACAAAAAAGTTTCTCCACCCAACGCGGTGACGCAGAACATTTCTGCTAGGGTGATCCGAGGTGTGGCTGTGTAGTGGTTAGTATGGCGTAGATACTGCCTCACCCGCTAGACCTCATAGGAAGGAAGGGCCCAGAACAGACGCGGAGTAGCAGAGGTTGTCTGTCTGTCATCCGCCACAATTGCACAGAAAATGAAAGGAAATGTAAACCAGCATTTTGCTTCATTCTAAAGCTGGCCATACACCATACAATTTTCTTATTCAATTTTCTTTAGATTTACTTTCAACTATGTAATATAAGGGCCTGTCTGTCTGATTGCATACAAACTGAGAGTGTTTAGGTTTGTCCTCGTATTATATGGTTTTGGTAATCTAAAGGAAAGTTGTACAAGAAAATTGTATAATGTATGGCCAGCCTTAGATCCAACTAATGACATGTTCTCGCCACTTGCATCAGCTGCTTGTTTTGTCAACCTGTCTGGGAAACCCTTGTTAATATGGCGGATGAGAATATTCAGGAACTGCTTTAAAAAGGCAGAGGAGTATGTTGTAAGAAAATTCACATTGCCCCATACACAAGATGACGAATTGTCTGAAGATGATGTGTAACAGGAGAATATTTTGAAAAATCACAGGAAGTAGAAGCACCATCTAAGCAGCCAGTCTTTCGGTTTCTTTCTAAATGCTGCAGAAGACCAAGGCAGGTGATCTCCCTAAACCGCATAGAGCAGCAGATCAGAAACTATAAGGGAGAGCACCAAGTTGCCACCATCACTGAGGGCACCGAAAAGATTTTTGGCTGTCGAAGAGTGACCCTTTTTATCACCAGCTAAAACCTTTTGCATTAGACCTGCTGGCTATGCCAGCTTCCCAAGCCTTTGCAGAGCGGATATTCAGTGTCACAGATGACCCTCTAGAGGCCGCGGAATAGAACAAGGCTCATGTTGGCATGAAGTGCTTTCCTTAAAATGAATCGAAACATAGAAGTGTTTTATTCTCTAGGTATCTCTATTTCTAACATAAGAAGCATACCAAATACATTGTGGGTTCTATTAATTGCGATAGGAAGAATCAATAATTCAACAACTGTTTTAATTGTCAATTAAATTCATAGGAAAAATGTGCAGGCTACAAATGCCATTAGTATTAGGAACTATAACAACCATTTTTTATCAACCCTTCTCTCTTAGCATTGACAAACTTGACAATAGAGGTAAATATCACACTATTGAAAAAGAAAAATAGATCAATAACTGTCAAATAGGGCAGCCTTACATTGGGGTCCTGCCCCTAGTAGCCTTTTTAGTGTGATATTTACTTCAATTGTCATTGCAAATGCTGAGAGAGAGAGAGGATTTGATAAAAAAGCGGTTAGTGTTATAATCCGTAGACTACACTTTTTCTTTGAACATATTTGAGAATTAGAACTGGTAACATAAGAAGCATACCAAATACTTGTGGGTTCTACTTATTGCGATAGGAAGAATCAATAATTCAACAACTGTTTTAATTGTCAATTAAATTCATAGGAAAAATGTGCAGGCTACAAATGCCATTAGTATTAGAAACTATAACAACCATTTTTTTTATCAACCCCTCTCTCTTAGCATTGACAAATTTGACAATAGAGGTAAATATCACACTATTGAAAAAGAAAAATAGATCAATAACTGTCAAATAGGGCAGCCTTACATTGGGGTCCTGCCCCTAGTAGCCTTTTTAGTGTGATATTTACTTCAATTGTCATTGCAAATGGAGAGAGAGGGAGAGAGAGGGAGAGAGATGATAAAAAAGTGGTTAGTGTTATAATCCGTAGACTACACTTTTTCTTTGAACATATTTGAGAATTAGAACTGGTGAAATAATTTAAATGACAGTAAACTGATTCTTATTGTAGAAATAAGCATTACCCTGGAGTTTTGGTTTATTATGCTGTGCCAGACTGCCAGTGCTGTGTGCTTGTAGCTGCTGAAATGTTTTGTTGTGTTCTGTTAAATTGAACTGTTAAAGTTCATGCAAATGTGAACTGCATGGTGGCATCATCACGCATAGTTTTTTTTTATTATTTTTATTTTAACGTTCCACTTCTGTCAAAATGAGCAATATTTTTGTAATACAACTTGGTTTTACTTAAAGACCTTATATAACGACTACATCTGTGAATTTGTGTCTGTAATACATGTTCAAACCTTAATACCATAACACATTATATTTTTCGCTCCAGGAGTATATAATGAGTTTAGAAATTGTAGAAAAATGCATTACAATTTAACTAATCCCATTTGATTTTTAGTTGACTAAAATATACTGGAGATTTTAGTCAACTAAACACAACTAAAATCATTGCAGATGACCAAAATGAGACTAAAACTAAAATGGTATTTTAGTCAAAAGGCAAAGACTAAAACTAAATCAAAATTTGCTGCCAAAATTAACACTGCTGGTCGGTGAAGGGTGCATTTACTGCATTAGTGGCCAAACCTTATGAAATTTAAGAGCCAAACATGGATCACAAGAATTCAGCTATTCAGGATTAGGGTAGCAACCCAATTTATGTTGATTAGTGTTGGTTATTAGGACAACTCTCCATGGAGTGTTGGACAACAGGCAAGGTGAAGCTTTGTGCAGGCTCCGTGAGGGACAGTCTTTTACCTATGTGTGGTCCCTATTTGGGCCTGGCCCTGAGAAAGAACTGATGGTATTGGTAATGGTGGAAAAGGTGATTTATTACTGAATGTTACCGTACATGATGGTTTGATTGCCGAGGGTAACTAAAATAGTTTTGATGTACCCAGAGGAACATCGAGATTGGTTGAAGGTGGTTCAGATGAGGGGGAGTTGCTCTGCATTAAGCACAGTGGGTTCCCTAGAGCTTCAGGATGGAGATTTGGGGGGACACATCAGGAAAGATAGAGAAACCCCAGAAAGTAAGAATAAGCCCAGGAACCCCACGAGAAGATGGCTGAGGATAGAGAACAGTTGGACCCCATTGAGATTCGGGGTAGAGCAAGCCTGGAAACCTACCTGGAAGAAGGGTTGGGCCTACATGACTGACGGCTATCACAGAGGTGTCCCAAGTGATAGGTTCATGCTTTCCTTTCCATTCTGGGTCGAAACAATAGGGGGATATGTGACAGTGCAAGGCCCTGCCACTGGGAAAATGGTTTGAAAAAAAATGACACGGTTCACATGAATTGAGCATCGACTTTAAGCAGAGAAAATTGTTTTTACAGCTTTCTCTGGATTTTGGTATTCCTGCATTGGGCTCTGTAGTTTGGAGATTTTGAAGTGCCTTGGTTAGAGGGAAAAATCCCAACCCAGTGTCCAGGTTTTGTTGAAGACCAGCAGGGTTTATGTGGAAGTGAACACAGCCTTTATAATGAAGGACTGAGAATAGTTCAGGGTTTCAGCCAGGAGTTAGGTGTGCTCCCATCTGAAGAAAGGTGCATGCGCCTATCTGGAGAAGAAGGTGATCTACTGAGAGACAGTTTTCTATGTGGGAGAGATTTCATGCCCATGGGACTGGGAGAGTTGGGACAGCCGAAGAGTCTGAGTGACTAAAAGTCCAGTTTGAGGAGCGAAAGATTGGGACTTTAAATGAGACGTGCGTCTCCATCCCTATGCATATACAGAAACAGGAAAAGGTGGGACTTTGAGGTGAGCAAAAAAGGCCAAGGGATAAGTTGCCATATAACAAACCATTTATTAACAATGGCCTGGTGGCACAATATTGGTCCAAGTGCGTATGAACAATCAAATATACATGTACATCCTTATAAATACATGGTAAATATGGTGGCAAAATTCCCAAATGATGCAGGGCAGAACTACTAGAAAGTTGAGACATCCATTAAAATGCACAAGGTCACAGCATAGGTGTATAAAAGCCTGTAGGTATATGAACCTAATGAGGAAATAACGATGATGTGGTGCATGTGATACACCGACCCGTTTTTTGAATCACTCTTCAGGGGTGGTTGAGCACCAACGTCTAAAAAAGAGAAAGGGAAAGGGGTCCAATGAGTAAAATGCAATGTGCATAAGGGAAAGGAGATATGCATGTAGGAGAGGCAAAAAGCCATGAATCCCAGATGTATACACACATGCCAAAGGAGTGCAGCTCCATGGGGTCCATAGTCACAGGGCACTGATTGAGTCAGGTCTGGGAGCTGAGGGGGGAGTGCTCGCAGAGGGGGGAGAAAAGCCAGGCACACACAAAGAGTCCCCATAGAGTGGTGTGTCCACACTGGTATGGGAGGAGGGATATGGTTCTGTGGTGATAAAGGTAATGTGTATAAGGTGTGCTCCTAAATGACAGGAGCTCCAAATCACAAAAGTGTACATGGATAAACATATATGATAACCCCCTTACTTATAGATAGTGGGTAGTGGCCACAGATATCCAGCCCAGTGATAGACGTACTGCCTGAGGACAGGCTAGCACAAAATTGAGGACCTTATGTGCAACTAGCCATTCCCCTCCCCGGCAGAGGAACTCCCGCCCTCCCCCCAACGTCAAACAGCGCAGACACTGAGGCGAACGGAGGCCTCCTCTAGCGCAGCGGCACTAGCCGCCCACAGCTGCTGGGGACGCCGCCATCCACGTGTCTGCGCAGATGGTAAACACAGCGCAGACACCGGGACAGACGTCCCGTGCACGGCGTGGAGGAATGACGCCAACGCAGGGAAGGGAGCCCGCCCCGATCCCCCGCAACCACCGAGACTGACGGAGGGGAAAGGGGAGGGACCCCACCATGCGTCCCAGCTCCCGGACACTGAAGCAGGATGGTAACCATGGAGACATGGACTCCCTATTAGAGGCACACTATAAGACTGCAACAATGGGAGAAAAGAGGGGTAAAAAAAGACCAATAATTAAAGGATGCATGTGAACAAAGTAAATAAAGGACGTGTCATACAAACCTAACCTGAGTGACTAAAAGTCCAGAGTCAACTAGGAGTAACTCCTGGAGAGGGAAGCAATCTGTGAGCCTCAGAGGGGTGAGTCTGGGTTATCAGGAGTACCCCTATCTAGAGGCCATGAGTGGGCTCGTGCATCAAGGTGCTGTAGCCAAGGCTGATTTAAGCTGTGCGCTTACAAATACCCGTTCATGCTGTGTGCAACTGAAACCCCATGCATGGGCAAGTTTGTGGGCTTACTTTACATTAATCTGTTTTAAGAAAAGTGGACTGGTAGGCCCTTAAAACAGTTCAGACTGTCGTGGACTTCACAAAAAAAATAAATAAAAAAAACACCTCTACCACTGAGCTAACCAACCCCTCGTCACACTTATTAAAGGCAGTCTGTGCCTCAGATAACCACCTGTCAGCTGCATAATTCCTGCTAATAATTCCAACACATTGTCATATTTCCTTTTAAGTAGAACTATAGGCAAAACTTTTTTTTTGTTCCTTTTTGGATGGAGTAAGGGATGGTTATAATCCTTGTCAGTTTTTTTTGTTTTTGCTACCTGTGTCCCACTGGGGAGATATACCTTCACTTCCTTGGGGAAGGTGTATATTTTTGTAACCAGCAGATGACATCATGTGGCTTATTTGGGTCTTGAGATGGAGGACCAGTGTGCACAACCAATCTCAATATGATTTGATGTGTCGTGACCTAATATTTGCATAAAGATGTCTTGTACCATAGGGGTTAGGCCAGCTAAAGTAATAATTTCTGAAGGCCCCGAATTCTTATATTTTGCCATCTACAGCGGTTTTCATAATCGTTTAATTGGTAAATTTAAACTTGTGATCAGAGCATCTTGAGCTGTGATTTTAGCTTGTAGCTAAACAAAAGACTGTGCCAGTCCCTCCTGATTGGCCTCAAATACCTCTGCTCTGTGTCCCAATTGTATTGTATCTTCTCTAATGGCATTCATCTCTTGTTTAAACATATTCTCCAACGCTGAGATGGGCTCCACTATATCTGCTTTGGTGGGTAATACTTTAATATGTTCCCTTATTCACACCAATGCCTTTTTTTCATGCTTTTTGCAGAAACACAGAACATTTTTTAACATGGGTTACTATGAAATACATTCACATCAATGCATTTTTGTGCCTCTGCATTTTTTGGAAGGGTCAGGAACTTTTTTAAATGCAAAACGGTGCTTTTTTTGCATTTTTGGTTCAATAGATTTCAATGGAGAAGCTGCAGAAAAGCATGTAGTGCGTTTTTACCGTGATTTGCATTTTTAATTCTCCCCAACAACAAAATTTCCCCCCCAAAAGAGCATAAACGAAAAATGCAGCAAAATTGCAGTAAAAAAATGCGGAAAGCACAGCAAAAAAGCAGTGCAAAAACGGTCAAAAGCAACATGCACAGATGTGAATCGAGCCTTAGAATCCCAGTCCTTTGTGAATAATTCAGCTGGTGTACGCGCAGGTGAGTACGAGAGTCTGAATATAACACTCTCTGAGGAGCTCTGGCCACATTTGTTGCTATCTGGGGCAATCAGAGGGGCATCGTTTCTTCCAGCAACTTCAAGAGCGAATATAAGAGCAGGGGTAGAAGCGGGGTAGAGGAGCAACTGTGGAAGCAGCAATAATAGCAGCAGTAGTAGCAGCAACAACAGCAAAAGTGGGAGTAGCAGATGTGGAGGCAAAAACAGACGACTGTCCATTTTTCTCACACGTTTCCACGTTTTCAATATTTACATTATTCCCAGTCATCTCAACATTCTTAGCTACAATATGTTCAACATTTATATCTATATTCATCTGAGCAAAATGTACTGCCAAACCTGTGAGCCTTGATGAATTGCTTGTAGAAAGTCTTGCTGATAGTCTTGCTGTACAGCTGAGACAACAGTAGTAGCGATATGCACAGTAGCTGTCACAGTTTGAGGCAACACAAGGCTCAATTTCTGTGCCTTCTCCCTCTCTCTCCCTCTCCCCTCTGCAGCCTCATCCCTCCCATACAAGGCACATCAGCAACGGCAGCCATCTTCACAGCTGAGCGGGTTGATGGTGCTAAAGTGGTGAAAAAAATGGAGTATGCTCCCGCTCTTATCCTTATACCAGAACCTGCAGCAACCTGGACCTTTAACGCCGAAGTCTGTGGTTGCTGCTGAGCTTCCGCCTGACCATTTCTCTTCCTCCGGCATGTCCTGGTCCTTGGCTTCAGAAAATGCCAAGCTCAGCAGTGCAGCAATACAGAGTGACAGCTCTTGAGAGAGAGTGAAATCACACAGCGCCTCTGGTAGCATACTAGCCCAGCAAGACAGAACGAACAGGGGCTACAACCACAGTCGCAGCGTGGGCTGCAGGGGGATGGTGAGAGCTCACCTGCCTCCTACCCTGACCTCATCAGGCCCCTCCCAAGGGTAAATTTCTTCCTTGTCATTTGTAAAATAACTTCCCCTGATTATCTTTTTTATAAGCTCAGACCTCTCGATCTTACTATTAACCACTTCAGCCCCGGAAGGATTTACCCCCTTCCTGACCAAGCCCTTTTTTGCGATATGGCACTGCGTCGCTTTAACTGACAATTGTGCAGTCGTACGACGTTGTACCCTAACAAAATTGACGTCCTTTTTTTTTTTCCCCACTAATAGAGGTTTCTTTTGGTGGTATTTGATCACCTCTGCGGTTTTTATTTTTTGCGCTATAAACAAAAAAAAGTGAACATTTTGGAAAAAAAAAAAGCAATATTTTTTAAAATGTGCTATAATAAAATATCCCCCAAAAATATATTAAAAAAAACAAAAAAAAACCAAAACAAATTTCCTCCTCAGTTTAGGTCGATATGTATTTTTCTACATATTTTTGGTAAAAAAAAAAATAGAAAAAGCTTATTGATTGGTTTGCACAAAAGTTATCACGTCTACAAAATAGGGGATAGATTTATGGCATTTTTATTATTTTATTTAAATTCGTAATGGTGGCGATCTGCGATTTTTATTGTGACTGCGACATTGCGGCGGACACATCAGACATTTTTGACACTATTTTGGGACCATTGGCATTTATACAGTGATCAGTGCTATAAAAATGCACTGATTACTGTGTAAATGTCACTGGCAGGGAAGGGGTTAAACACTAGGGGGCGATCAAGGGGTTAAGTGACAACCACCAAATTTCTCTTTGACTCCAATCACCACTGACACGACTAAAAACATCAGAAGCCTTCGAGACAGCACATCACCAAACGACATAATTCCCACAAAACTTCTGAAAGAATGTTCCGACATCTTGGCCCCTACCATAACACACCTCATTAATCAATCATTCAAAGAAGGGATTGTGCCAACCACCCTCAAGCAAGGCATCGTCAAACCCCTGCTAAAGAAACCCAATCTCGACTCTAAGGACCCTAACTACCGCAGACCGATAACAAGCCTCAACACCATCTCCAAGATTATGGAGAAAGCAGTAGTACAACAGCTACAACGCCACCTGGACACACACCAACTCCTGGACCCTCTGCAATCAGGCTTCCGCCCAGGCCATGGCACAGAAACAGCACTTCTCAAAATATGGGACGACGCCCTTGAAGCAGCAGATAACGGAGAATCGTGTCTCCTGGTACTGTTAGACCTCTGTGCAGCATTTGATACAGTGGATCACAATACTCTACTTGTCCGCCTCACAGAAGTAGCAGGAGCCACAGATTCTGGTTTAAAATGGTTTGCATCCTTCCTAGAGAATCGCTCTCAGATAGTGAAACTAGGAGCATTCACCTCGGAAACCCGGGCAATCTCCTGTGGAGTCCCTCAGGGCTCACCCTTGTCACCAGTGCTATTCAACATCTACATCCGCCCACTCCTCAATATCATCAGAAAAACGGACCCCTGCTTCCACTCATAAGCTGATGACACCCAACTCTACCTTCGCATCACTGGACAAAAAGACCATCAGCAGTAATTAGAGAAATGCCTCACTTTGATAGATGACTGGATGACCATTAGCTCCCTCAAACTCAACGGTTCAAAAACAGAACTACTTCTCCTACACGCTAACAAAAATTCCAAAACTAAGACTCCGTGGACACCTCCCACCGTCTTTGGACAGACCATCTCTCTCTTTGACTCAGAAATGACAATGGATGCACAAATAGGATCAATAGTTAGCGGATCTCACCATCTCCTCCGCCTGCTACATAGACTCATCCCCTTCATCCCAGAAGAGGACAAAGCAGCAGTAGTTGGAACAATCAATTCTCGACTACGCAAACTCGCTCTACGGATTACCCCAATATCAGCTTGCGCGCTTACAACTCATCCAAAACACCACGGCAAGACTTAACAGGAAAAAAACCCTGGGAATCCATTTCTCCATCCCTGAGGAGCCTACACTGGCTAACCGTAAAGAATCGGATCACATTCAAGACCCTCTGCCTCACCCACAAATGCATACAAGGAAACGCTCCTCTATATCTTCGAGAGAAAATAAAACACTACACACCTAATCGCAGTCTTCGATCAGCTAACCAAAACCACCTCATCATTCCCGAATACCGCTACAAAGCAAAGGGAGAACGAAGATTCGCAGTCCAAGGACCTCGGCCATGGAATGCTCTTCCGACTTACATCCGCATGGAAGAAAACCATCAGGCCTTCAGGAAAAAACTCAAGACCTTCCTCTTCTAAGAATCTGACAACAGAGAACGCATCTAGCACCTTGAGGCGATTCAGTTCGCATTTGCAGCGCTTTACAAATCATTCGTTCAAATGTTTTCCCTGGGCGTGTTCCAACTGTAGGGGGGATGGGCTCACTAGAACATGACAGAGATCACTGCTCTCGATCACTAGGAGCAGTAGATCCCTGTCATGTTGCTAGGCAGAACAGGGAAATGCCTCTCCGTGCCACGATCGCAGGCCACCGGCGGACATCGAGTCCGCGGGCACGCGCTGCCGGTGGCACGCGCCCGCTAGCCGCCGATGATGCAGCGAAATATGGGTACGTTTTGCGCACCTGTGCCACTTTGCCGACTTATATCGGCGTGAGCTGGTCAGCAAGTGGTTTAAAGCGTTAACAAAACAAAAAAAAATACAGATCCCATTCCCTTAAAGCCTGTTATACAGCACAGTGCCATTTGGATCCCCATATCACCTGAAATACCTGGCTGATCCTACCTGGCTCTACCTCCCCCTCTGCAAACAGACCACGATAATCATGGATGCTGAGCCCTAACATTGTGGTCTGTTTGCTTCGTCATTTGCAGCCTGCTATCTGTTGCCTGTGTCCTTCCCCCTCCTCCCCCTCCCCTCTCTCCCTGTCTCTGTCTGTCTCTGCTCGTACCCTGTGCCCGTCCCCCCCGCTCCTCTCATTTCTTCTATTACATGCTCCCATCCTCTTTGCACCATTGTAATAATTGTGCCTGTGTAATGTAAAAAAACTTCACGATTGTACCTGTATGAGCTCCGCTCCCACCGCTCAGCTGATTGGCTGACGGCTCGGCGCGCTCTCTCTCTCTCTCTCTCTCTCTCTCTCTCCCCACCTCCTCCCGGCTGACGTCAAAGGGAGGGCTTAGCCCCGCTCCACTGCAGCTGTGAGCCGGAGACAGAAGAAAGGAGAGGAATCAGCTGAGCGGTAGGAGCGGAGGTTATACTGGTACAATCGTGCAGATCTTTTACATTATACAGGCACAGCACAGGGACATTTATTAGAATGATGCAAAGAGGATGGGAGCATGTAATAGAAGTGGGTTAACCACTTTAATATAAAAACATCTTGCATTATTTTACTCTCCTCTATGTGGCTCATGTAGCCTTTTTTTGCTTCCCTGATTGCACTCTTACACGTCTTCATTCCTTGTAGTGTTGGAATGCCGACAATGACCCCTCGGCCTTATATTTTTTTTTTTTACTGGCCATTTTTTTTTCTCTTTTATAAACCTTTAAAATTTAGCCACCCAGGTTTAACCTTGGCTCATTTATATGTTTCTCATTGGAATGCACTGCCTAATACCCTTATTTATTATGCTCTTAAAGCACTCCCATTTTTTCTCAGTGTTTGTTTCTAGAATATCTTTCCATTTAGCATACACACACTATTTTCCCATTTGTTTCTTCCCTTTTGAAGCTCCAGCCAGAAGGTTTCCATCTCCTCTCTTGCCGCATAAAAATGAAGGTACTCCCTGCCAAATAGATATTCTGTTACATTTAACTGCATCATGCATTTACTGCTCAGTTTAATTTAGACTCTTTTTGTATGGTAAAGGGGTATGGCATCTCTCCTGTGGAAAGATCCCTTGACCAAGGCTCATTCCAATCCATACAATGCATGGCCATGTGAGGATGGACCCTGTTTTTTATTAGTCATATAACGTCCGCAAGGTGGCTCTCCAATCCCCAGCAGGCGTCACGACTTCCTTGGCTTCCCGCCGGCATAGGGAGCATCACCAGGAAACTGATGTGCGTGCCCGGCGGCCGCGATCACTCGTGACAGAGCAGGAACGTAGATCTGTGTGTGCAAACGCACAGATCCACGTCCTGTCATGGGAGTAGAGACAGATCGTGTGTTCCTAGTATATAGGAACACCGATCGGTCTCCTCCTAGTCCGTCCCATCCCCCCACAGTTAGAACACAGTCAGGAAACACATTTAACCCCTTGATCGCCCCTAGTGTTAACCCCTTCCCTGCCAGTGGCATTTATACAGTAATCAGTGGCTATTTATAGCACTGATCGCTGTATAATGTCATTGGTCTCAAAGTGTCAGAAGTGTCCGATCTGTCCACCTCAATGTCGCAGTCCCGATAAAAATCACAGATCACTGCCATTACTAGTAAAAAAAATAAATTTAATAATAATAATGCCATAAATCAATAACCTATTTTGTAGGCGCTATAAATTTTGCGCAAGCCAATCAATATACTCTTATTGTGATTTTTTTTTTTTTTTTTTATTTTATTTATTTATTTTTTTACCAAAAATATGTAGAAGAATACATATCGGCCTAAACTGAGGAAAATTTTTAAAAAAATATACGTTTGGGATATTTATTCTAGCAAAAAGTTTAAATTATTGTGTGTTTGTTGTTTTGTTTTTTTTCTAAATTGTCGGTCTTTTTTTATTTACAGCGCAAAAAATAAAAACTGCAGAGGTGATCAAATACCACCAAAAGAAAGCTCTATTTGTGTTGAAAAAAATTATCAAAATTTCATTTGGGTACAGTGTTGCATGACCACACAATTATCATTCAAAATGTTACAGCGCTGAAAATTGGCCTGGGCAGGAAGGAGGGTGAAAGTGCCTTGTATTGAAGTGGTTAAAGAGCGGGTGGATGGTGTGGCTCTACTCCTACTGAAGAAGTCCCCACTTTCGACATAACTCATATAGGGGGCAGAACCTTGGGCGGGATGTCTTCCTGTGGCCATCTTGCTACAGAGCCGAATTCCGGTATATGTGTTTGACATGTGCATTTAAGCTAGCACTGGTGGTGAATACTCTGTAAGTGCAATATTTATCTTTTATATGTTAACCACTTCAGCCCCGGAAGGTTTTACCCCCTTCCTGACCAGAGCACTTTTTACAATTTGGCACTGCGTCTCTTTAACTGCTAATTGCGCGGTCATGCAATGTTGTATCCAAATGAAATTTGCGTCCTTTTTTCCCACAAATAGAGCTTTCTTTTGATGGTATTTGATCACCTCTGCGGTTTTTATTTTTTGCGCTATCAACTGAAAAAGACCGAAAAATTTGAAAAAAATGATATTTTCAACTTTTTGTTATAAAAAAAATCCAATAAACTCAATTTTAGTCATACATTTAGGCCAAAATGTATTCAGCCACATGTCTTTGGTAAAAAAAAGTCAATAAGTGTATATTTATTGGTTTGAGCAAAAGTTATAGTGTCTACAAACTAGGGTACATTTTCTGGAATTTACACAGCTTTTAGTTTGACTGCCTATATATATCCTTTCTTGAGGTGCTAAAATGGCAGGGCAGTACCAACCCCCCCCCCCCCCCAAATGACCCTATTTTGGAAAGTAGACACCCCAAGGAAATTGCTGAGAGGCATGTTGAGCCCATTGAATATTTTATTTTTTGTCCCAAGTGATTGTAAAAATTTTTTTTTTTGTCATTATTCAAAAAGTTGTCACTAAATGATATATTGCTCACACATGCCATGGTTATATGCGGAATTGCACCCCAAAATACATTTTGCTGCTCCTGAGTACAGGGATACCACATGTGTGGGACTTTTTGGGAGCCTGCTTGGTTTTCAGGGTCCCGTATGCGGCTAGGCTCCCAATAAGTCTCACACATGTGGTATCAGTGTACTCAGGAGAAGCAACAGAATGCATTTTGGGGTGTAATTTCATATATGCCCATGGCACGTTTGAGCAATATATCATTTAGTGACAACTTTGTGCAAAAAAAATAAAATAAAAATTTGTCTTTTTCCTGCAACTTGTGTCACAATATAAAATATTCCATGGACTCGACATGCCTCTCAGCAAATAGCTTGGGGTGTCTACTTTCCAAAATGGGGTCATTTGGGGGGGTCTTGAACTGTCCTGTCCTGGCATTTTATGCACAACATTTAGAAGCTTATGTCACACATCACCCACTCTTCTAACCACTTGAAGACAAAGCCCTTTCTGACACTTTTTGTTTACATGAAAAAATACTTTTTTTTGGCAAGAAAATTACTTTGAACCCCCAAACATAATAAATATATATATATATATATATATATATATATATATATATATATATATATATATATATATATATATATATATATATATATTTTTTTTTAAGCAAAGGCCCTACAGATATTAAAATGGTGGGTGTTTTTTTTTTTTTTTTTTGCACAGCGATTTTTCAAACGATATTTTTTGGGGAAAAAACACACTTTTTTTTAATTTTAATACACTAAAACACACTATATTGCCAAAATGTTTGATGAAATAAAAAAGATGATCTTAGGCCGAGTACATGGATACCAAACACGACATGCTTTAAAATTGCGCACAAACGTGCAGTGGCGACAAACTAAATACATTTTTAAAAGCCTTTACAGGTTACCACTTTAGATTTACAGAGGTCTGCTGCTAAAATTACTTCCCTCGATCTGACCTTCGCGGTGGTACCTCACATGCATGGTGCAATTGCTGTTTACATTTGACGCCAGACCGACGCTTGTGTTCACCTTTGCGCAAGAGCAGGGGGGAACAGGGGTGCTTTTTTTTTTTTTTTTTTTTTTTTTTGAAAAAATTGGTGTCTCTTAGACCCTAGATTTCTCCTCTGCCCTCAGAGCATCTGACCACATCAAGATCGATGTGATAAAATGCTTTCCCAATTTCCCAATGGCGCTGTTTACATCCGGCGAAATCTAAGTCATGAAATGCTTGTAGCTTCGGGTTTTATTAGGCCATAGAAATGATTGGAGCCATTCTGGTCTCTGATCAGCTCTATGGTCAGCTTGCCAAATCACCGGCTGCATTCTCAGGTTCCCTGTTGGGACAGGAGAGACAGAGAAAAACATGGAAGACGGTGGGGGGGGGGCGGCATTCCCTCCCACTGCTTGTAAAAACAGTCTAGAGGCTAATTAGCCACTAGGATTGCTTTTACATGAAAGCCGACCGCTGGCTGAAAAGAATGATACCAAGATGATACCTAAACCTGCAGGCATCATTCTGGTATAACCACTCAAAGTTCAGCAACATACCAGTACGTTGCTGGTCTTTGTTGGGCATATATTGTAATATTTTTTTTTTTTTTTTTCATGCAGCCTGTGGGCTGCACGAAAAAAAGAGATTGATCGGTGGGTATGCCCACCATTAGAATACCTCCCTTCATCCACCCACTTCTAATGAAGCATACATGCACCGTTTATATATGCCGAAGCATGGGGGCATCCGCCCCAAAAGTTATGAGCAAATCGCTCCTCTGCCCCTGCTGCCCCCATGCTTCGGCATATATGCTCTTTTTTTTTTTTAACTGTGGTGGTGAAATCACCTCCGACTGCGCTGGAGCAACTCTGTTGCTGTCAAGATAAATAAATCTGCGCTGCAACTGAATAGCGTACCTGCTAAGCAAATGATGGTTAACAATAAAACAAAGTAACATTACAGTATAACAGTAAGACTTACCATACCTGCAAAGCAAATACAAAAAAAAAATAGTAAAAAATTTAACGCAACCTGTGCTTAAAATATATGTATGCCGAAGCATGGGGGCATCCTCCCGCAAAAGGTAGGAGCAAATCACTCCTCCGCCCCTGCTGCCCCCATGGTTCGGCATATATGCTGAAGTATGTAACTGTGGTGGTGAAATCACCTCCGACAGCGCTGGAGTCACAGCTTTATGTATCGTGGGAGCAAACGCTGTTGCTGTCGAGATAAGTAAATCCGCGCTGCAGCTGAATTGCGTACCTGAAAACAAAAAAATGGTTAACAATAAAACACAGTAAAGTATAAAAAAATTGCATATCTGAAAAGCAAACATGATAAAACATAATAACAATAAAACATTGCAGAATAGAATACAGTAAAGAGCAGAACAATGGAGAGAGATAGTACAATAAACCGACAACTATTTTTGTTTTTTTAATTTTATTCTTTTAAATTTTTTTTTACACTTTTGTTTGTAACTGTAACTTTTGTAACTGGTACCAGGTTCGGGTCTCAAAATGCGATGGCATCTTGGGAGACCCTGTGAAAGTGTGCCTAGTCTGTGCAGTGCTGTACCCTACGCTAATGCTCAACTAGTGTATGGTAGCGTTCAAAACATTCACCAATGCAAAGACCAGGATTGTCAGGACAGAGGGGACAATAATAGCGGTTGTCGCCCTATATCCGCGCTTTCTGCAGACACAACATTTTCTTTGGGGGGCTTGTTGGGTAGGGGTACGCGGGAGGACATAAGGAAAATGCCTCTCATGCAGCCGGCTTGCTGCATTTGGATTGGGAAGGTGAGGTGGAGCACCGTCTGGAAACAGAAGGGCTCTGACGATCTCTTCCTGGAATTTAAGGAAGGATCCAGTCCATCCTGGTAGCTCTGTATAGCACATGAGCGTTCAGCAAAGCCAATTGAAATAAGTATACAGACACTTTTTTATACCAGCGTCTGGCCTTACGGGCAACTAGGTACGGCGCCAACAACTGGTCGTTGAGGTCCACTCCTCCCATATTGAGGTTATATTCGTGGACACAGAGGGGTTTCTCCACAACACCAGTCGCCGTAGTAATTTGGACCGTTGTGTCTGCATGAAGGGAGGTAAGAACGAAAACATTCTTATTATCCATCCACTATATAGCGAGCAAATTATTACACTGCAAGCAGGCTCTCTCCCCCAGCCTAAGACGGGAATCTACAAGCCGCTGGGGAGAGCCCCGGGGATTAGGTCGCACGATGCCACATGCTCCAATCTGATGATCAAAAAGGTGACTAAAAAGTGGCACGCTCGTGTAATAATTGTCCACATATAAGTGGTACCCCTTTCCGAATAAGGGTGACACCAAGTCCCACACAATCTTGCCAGCGCTTCCTATGTAGTCAGGGCAGTTAGTCACGTAGAGCCGACAATCTTTTCCCTCGTAAACCATAAAACTACATGTATAGCCTGTGGCCCTGTCACAGAGCTTATACATCTTGACCCCGTATCTGGCACGCTTGCTGGGAAGGTACCGTTTGAATGACAACCGGCCAGAAAACTTAATCAGGGACTCATCAACGCAGACAACTTGATGGGGAGTAAACAAGTCTGCAAAACGTTGGTTGAAGTGGTTTACGAGGGGCCGAATTTTGTAGAGCCGATCGTATCCAGGGTCTTCACGAGGACAACAGAGTTCATTGTTGTTGAAGTGCATGAACCGCAAAATCTGCTCGTATCGTGCCCTGGCCATGGAAGCAGAGAACACGGGCATATGGTGAATTGGGTCAGTGGACCAATATGACCGCAACTCTCTCTTTTTGGTTATGCCCATGAGGAGGGAAAGGCCCAGAAAGATCTTAAATTCGGAAACCGTAATTGGTTTCCAATCTCTGGCAAGGGAGGACTGGGCAATAGTGGCGATGTGTTGACCAGCGTACAAATTGCTTTGGTCCACAATAAATCTATAGAGATCTTCGGTGAAAAACAGCAAATAAAAATGGCGTAAAATCAACTGTTTCCACATGAATCCTGGGTTGGCCAGTGAATGGGGGAAGTACGGGTGCTGCAGAAGTGGTGGGTTCCCAATTAGGATTGGCGAATGCAGCAGGAAGGGCACGACGGGCCTGTGTTCGTCTTCTTGGTGGCAGCGTGACACTATTTGTGCTTGCCTCCTCGCCAGCTTGAACTGCACTTATGGGACTCACCACGTCACCAAGTGTTACTGCAGTGCTGGATGTACGACCAGGGTGTACTAGGCCGCTGGTGCTTGCCAGTTCACCAGAAGGAATAAGCGGCGCTAGTACTGCTCTGCTCCATACGAGAGCCCTGCAGTTCTTGCACCTCAACAGCAGAAGAAGAAGTTCAGGATCTGGTACGCCTGACCTTGGCAGGGACCACAACTCCGTCGTCAGAGCTATCTGTCATGGAGCCGCTGCTGTCTACAGGTTCGTATTCTGAGCCTGAATCTGACAGATGAGTGACTTCCTCTTCACTATCTGTCATGCTCAGAAACGTGTAGGCCTCTTCACTAGTGTACCTTCGATTTGCCATTTTGGGCTATAAATTTAGTGGTACACTAGTGAGACTCAGAGGCAAAAAAGCTCCTGACTGTTGGCGACTGTACCAAAACGCTACCAAAAAACTGTTAGCGATCGCAGGGATCAGGCCTGACTCTGCGAACGCTGCAGTCATGTGTTTAGTGTTTTGTAAGTGACCGTTATCGATCGATACTGCACTTGAGTGGGCTGGGCAGGGCTGGGCCGAGGGGCAAAACGTAGGTGCTAGCAGGTATCTGGGATGATCCCGCTAACACTGCGTTTTTTGGGACTCTAAACTGCTGGGGACGCTAGTATAGATTTGATCAGATATTGATCCGTTCAGATACTATACCACTAAGGGAGGTGTATGCTGCGTGCGTGGGTGTTAGCGGTATAAAATACAGGGCATGGTGAGCTTTTGACCTTCCTACTCTTGATAATGACTGGGAGGATGTCTGGGATAATCTGTTCCACCAGTTGATTTTAGCTAAAGACAGACTCTTGCAATTTAAAAATTTTCACCACTACCACACCAATCAGAGTGGGAAGGTTCTCGGCCACTCAGTCTAGTGACTGCTGGAGGTGTTCTGGCCTGAATGTGGACTCTCTGCACATATTCTGGACGTGTTCAGTAATTCATGCCTACTGGGGCTGGGTTATACTGTCGCGCACCTTGGTTGGAGGCTGAGCTGACAAGAGGACTTCCCTTGCGAATGCCGTGACCTAGATTGCAAGTGGTGATCAGTAGAGATGGTCTGCAAGGATTGTGGTTTATACAGATAAGGGAAGTGATAGACAGTCTGTGCACTGATTTGCATGGGAATGCCATGTTCCGAAGTAACAAGCCCCGTACACATGGTCGGATTTTCTGACGTAAAATGTGTGATAGGACCTTGTTGTTGGAAATTCCGACCGTGTGTAGGCTCCATCACACATTTTCCATCGGATTTTCCGACACACAAAGTTTGAGAGCAGGCTATAAAATTTTCCAACAACAAAATCCGTTGTCGGAATTTCCGATCGTGTGTACACAAATCCGACGCACAAAGTGCTCAGAATAAATAAAGAGATGAAAGCTATTGGCTACTGCCCTGTTTATAGTCCCAACGTACGTGTTTTACGTCACCGCGTTCAGAACGATCGGATTTTCCGACAACTTTGTGTGACCGTGTGTATGCAAGACAAGTTTGAGCCAACATGCGTTGGAAAAAATCCTAGGATTTTGATGTCGGAATGTCCGATCAATGTCCGACCGTGTGTACGGGGCATTAGTCATACACGGATTGGCAGAGATAGAGGGAGTAGTGTCTGGAGACAAGCCGGATAAAGGAGGAGCGAGGAAGCAGCAAGCCGTGATCAAGAGTGTCAGAGAAAAATCCAGGAACAGGTAGTCAGGCAGCAGGATAACCAGGAAACACAGGAACAAGGATCCCAGAGAGCTGTAGAACATCCAGCAACTAGCTGGATGCCTCCTTTAAATAGTCAACTTGGTGCCACTCCTGGAATTTGGTGTGCGCGTGTCAGAAATCATGAACCAGCCTGAGACAGAAGTACAGTAAAATCACACTTGTTTATTACTAAAAATGAAAAGGTAAAGAGAGTAAGCGTAGTCAAAGCATAGCCAGAGTTCAGTAACCAGATCAGGTAGTCAGCCAAGCCAGAGTTCAGTAACCAGATCAGGTAATCAGCCAGACCAGAAGTCAGGGATCCAAGTAGAGGAACAGCAAGCACAATAAGGAGGCAGAAGGGATGTAAGCAAAGCCAGTCTTTAAACAGGAACGCAGGAGATGGTTTTTTGTGATGTGACCAAGGCGAAGGCAGAGATCAAGTGAGTTGGACGGCTTTAAGTAGGCAGGACTGACAAGAAGAATCAACAGCTGGGTAACTGTGGAGAGAGATGGGAGCTGGCAATTAGCCGACAGCTGAGCGGCCAGCTCAGAGAAGGAAGGGCTGAGCCCAGCCCTGACAGTACCCCCTCCTCAACGACCCCTCCCCCTCAGGGGACCACCGGGCTTGAGGGGAAAACTTCTATGGAAATAACGGAGGAGGGCAGGAGCATGTACGTCGGAGGATGAGACCCAGGAGCATTCCTCCGGACCGTACCCCTTCCAATGCACCAGGTACGGTATGCGCCCAAGGAACCTACGGGAGTCAACAATGGATTGTACCTCATACTCCTCATGGTTTTCAACCTTTATAGAGGACGTGGCACCGAGGTGGTAAAGCGGTTGCAGACCAACGGTTTCAATAAGGATACATGAAACACATTTGAGATGCGCATACTAGGAGGAAGGTCCAACGCGTAAGTCACTGGGTTAATCCTGTGAAGGATACGGAAAGGCCCAATAAACCGAGGTGCAAACTTCAGTGAGGGAACACGAAGTCGGAGGTTGCAAGATGACAGCCAGACCCTGTCCCCAACCTGGTAGGAAGGCGCAGGCAGGCTTCTGCAGTCAGCATGGAGTCTGTACCTATCATTAGCATGATGCAAAGCCTCCTGGACTTGTGCCCAAGTGGAACGAAGACCATGGAGATGCTCCTCTAGCGCAGGAATACTCTGCGGAACAAACGAGTCGGGCAACATGGAAGGTTGGAAACCATAATTCGCCATAAACGGAGACCATCGGGAAGCAGAGTTCAAGGCACTGTTGTGAGCAAACTCTGCCCATGGTATTAGGTCTGACCAGTTGTTGTGCTGGTCAGAAATATAGCAACGTAGGAATTGCTCCAAGGACTGATTGGCTTGTTCTGTGGCCCCCTTACACTGCAGGTGATACGCAGAGGAGAAAGCAAGCTGAATTCACAGCTGTGCACAAAAGGCTCGCCAGAACCGGGACACAAACTGACTACCACTGTCCGAGACAATCACCTTGGGTAGCCCATGTAAGCGAAAGATCTCCCGAGCAAAAATGGAAGCCAGTCCCTTAAAAGTGGGCAACTTCTTAAGTGGAATACAATGACACATCTTTGAGAACCAGTCAACCACCATAAGGATAACTGTGTTGCCTTGGGAGTTGGGCAACTCCACAATGAAACCCATAGACAGGTGGATCCAGGGCCTCTCTCCATTGGGTATGGGTTGTAGGAGGCCCACTGGAAGGTGTCTGAGCACACACGGAACAGGCAGCTACGAAAGCAGTTACATCAGCACGTAGACTAGGCCACCAGAATTGTTTGAAATGGCCCAAACGAGTTGATTCTTACCAGGGTGGCCAGCTGCCTTGGGAGAATGTAAGTCTGGAGCACGGCAGTACAGAGACACTCTGGGACAAAGCAGCGGTCACAAGGTTTCTCAGGAGGAGCATTGACCTGAGCAGCAAGAATTTTGTCACCCAAAGGAGAAGTAAGACTGGTGCGAACCGTAGCCAGAATACGATCAGGAGGAATCGTAGGAACCGGAACCAACTCCAACTTGGAAGTGGAGGAAAATTGTCGTGACAAGGCATTAGCCTTTACATTCTTAGTACTGGGTAAGAATGAGACAATGTAATTGAAGCTTGACAAGAAAGGAGCCCATTGCGCCCTTCTGGGAGAGAGGCGTTTAACCTCAGACAAGAATGTGAGATTCTTATGGTCAGTAAGAATGTGAACCGGCACAGTGGTACCTTCGAGGAGATGTCTCCATTCTTTCAGGGCTAAAATGATTGCCAACAGCTCTCTGTCACCAATCTTGCAATTGCACTCGGCAGGTGACAATTTTTTGGAAAAGTAGCCACAAAGATGCATGGCACTCTGAGGTAGGATTTTGAGACAGAAGGGCGCCAACACCAGTCTCAGGAGCATCAACCTCAAGGATAAAAGGTAACGTATGATCAGGATGTGCCAACACAGGAGCAGAAACAAAGGCAGCCTTGAGACTTTCCAAGGCCTTAATGGACTCCGGAGACCAACTCTGTGGGTTACCATTCTTTCTGGTCATATCTGTCATTGGCTTGACCAGAGACGAGAAGTTACAAATAAACTTACGATAATAGTTGGCAAAACCCAGAAAATGCTGCAGAGGACTTAACCCCATGGGTCAAGGCCACTGTAGGACTGCTGAAAGTTTCTCTGGGTCCATCGAAAAACCAGCAGTGGAAATGACATAGCCCAGGAATTTAACCTGTTCTTGATGGAACTCGCACTTCTCCAGTTTACAGTAGAGATTGTTCTCTCTGAATTTCTGAAGCACACGACAGACATCTGTGTGGTGGCTCTCCCGGGACTTGGAAAATATGAGGATATCGTCGAGATAAACCACCACACATAACTGCAACAAATCTTGGAGAACATCGTTAATAAATTCCTGGAAAACTGCCGGGGCGTTACAAAGGCCAAAAGGCATTACGAGATACTCATAATGGCCTGTTCTGGTATTAAACGCAGTTTTCCACTCGTCGCCCTCCTTAATCCGCATGAGATTGTGAGCCCCTCTCAGATCAAGCTTGGTGAAAACCGTTGCTCCCTTGAGGCGGTCAAATAACTCTGTACTCAATGGGATTGGGTAGGCATTCTTATTTGTGAAATGATTGAGACCCCTATAATCAATACAAGGTCTCAGTTCACCGCTCCTCTTCTTCACAAAGAATAAACCGGCACCAGCAGGAGATGAGGATTTGCGTATGAAACCCAGAGAAAGTGCGTCTGCAACATACTCCTCCATGGCTTTATCCTCCAAAACCGACAAAGGGTAAACCTAGCCACGAGGGGGAGTAGCACCAGGTTGAAGGTCAATTGCGCAATCATACGGCCGGTGTGGAGGCAAACTACTGGCTTGACCTTTGTCAAAGACATCGCTAAAATCGCGGTACTGCTCTGGCAGGGAAGAGAGTGAAAAGGTACACAGGACCTTGGCTACCTTCCGGAAGCATGTTTCGCTGCATTGTGGTGACCAGGAGAGAACCTCAGCACGGAGCCAATCAAGAGGGGTTGTGCCTCTGTAACCAAGGATAACCAATAACCAGCGGAAACTTGAGAGGAAATCACTTGGAATTGAATTATCTCATGGTGAAGAGCCCCTACGGCCATGGACAACGGAACCATCTCATGAGTCACATGGGCAGGCTGTAGGTCTCCCATCAAGAGCCTCAATGGCAAGTGGAGTGTCACGCAGCTGCAGTGGAATCGAGTGCTTTGATACAAAGGCAGCATCAATGAACAGACCTGCAGCCCCAGAGTCGACTAGAGCCTGTATCTTGATAGACGACCTAGCCCAAGACAGGGTGACCGAAACCAGGGGCTTATCCTTCTGGATGACTGGGGACAACACAACACCACCTAAGGTCAGTCCATGACAGGACCTCAAGGTTCGGGTGTTCCCAGGACGGGTAGGACAAGACTTCAAGAAGTGACCTGCCTGGCCACAAAGGCACAATCTCTCCCTCCTCCTAAAGGCTCTCTCATCCGCAAAGAGACGCGTGAATCCCAAGTGCATGGGTTCATCTTCACTAACCGACTCGGTACCAGGAGGCATGGGAGGTGAGGGAGGCACGGGTGGGACTGCAAAGCTCGGAGGCAAATGTACAGGAGGCTTCCGCAAGCGCTCCTTAAAAGAAAGTCTTTCTCTGAGTCTGGAGTCAATAAGGATGGCAAACGAGATCAAGCTCTGCAGCTCAGTGGGTTTATCTCAGGCTGCTATCTCATCCTTGATGGAATCCGAGAGACCATGAGAAAAAGCAGCCACAAGGGCCTCATTGTTCCAAGCAACCTCAGCTGCCAGAGTACGGAACTCAATGGTGTAGTCGGCAACAGTTCTCGTACTCTGATGGACATGAGGCGCTTGGCAGCAGAAGCGGAGCATGCAGGAACGTCAAATACCCTTTTTTAAAGGAGGCCACAAACTCAGGGTAACTCAAGACAACAGGTTTTTGCGTCTCCCATAGAGGGTTAGCCAAGGCTCTCTCAGAAAGCAAAGATATCACAAACCCTGCTTTGCTTCAGTCTGTGGGAAACGCCTGGGGCAGCATCTCAAAGTATATCTCAACTTGGTTGAGAAACCCTCTGCATTGAACTGGATCGCGCCCAAATCGCTGGGGAAGCGGGGCGGAACCAGACATACCTCTTATAGAGGTAATACTCAAGGCAGGTGCCTGCACAGAGACTGGTGCAGCAGCAGGGACAGCCTGCAACTCAGGTTGTGCCGGAGCAGCCACAGTGGTGGATTCCAGGTGAGCCGTGCAACTTGGGAGCGTTTGTTACGCCATGGCAAACTGATCCATGCGGTGATCTTGCTCATCCAATCTGGAAAAAATATTACCAACAAGTGGATTGACTGTATCTTCTGAATTCATGGCCTTTGCCTACTGTCAGAAACCATGAACCAGACCGAGACAGAAGTACAGTAAAATCACACTTGTTAATAAAAATAAAAAGGTAAATAGAGTAAGCGTAGTCAAAGCATAGCCAGAGTCCAGTAACCGGATCGGGTAGTCAGCCAAGCCAGGGTCCAGTAACCGGATCGGGTAGTCAGCCAAGCCAGAGTCTAGTAACCGGATCGGGTAGTCAGCCAAGCCAGAGTCTAGTAACCGGATCGGGTAGTCAGCCAAGCCAGAGTCTAGTAACCGGATCGGGTAGTCAGCCAAGCCAGAGTCTAGTAACCGGATCGGGTAGTCAGCCAAGCCAGAGTCTAGTAACCGGATCGGGTAGTCAGCCAAGCCAGAGTCTAGTAACCGGATCGGGTAGTCAGCCAAGCCAGAGTCTAGTAACCGGATCGGGTAGTCAGCCAAGCCAGAGTCTAGTAACCGGATCGGGTAGTCAGCCAAGCCAGAGTCTAGTAACCGGATCGGGTAGTCAGCCAAGCCAGAGTCTAGTAACCGGATCGGGTAGTCAGCCAAGCCAGAGTCTAGTAACCGGATCGGGTAGTCAGCCAAGCCAGAGTCTAGTAACCGGATCGGGTAGTCAGCCAAGCTAGAGTCTAGTAACCGGATCGGGTAGTCAGCCAAGCCAGAGTCTAGTAACCGGATCGGGTAGTCAGCCAAGCCAGAGTCTAGTAACCGGATCGGGTAGTCAGCCAAGCCAGAGTCTAGTAACCGGATCGGGTAGTCAGCCAAGCCAGAGTCTAGTAACCGGATCGGGTAGTCAGCCAAGCCAGAGTCTAGTAACCGGATCGGGTAGTCAGCCAAGCCAGAGTCTAGTAACCGGATCGGGTAGTCAGCCAAGCCAGAGTCTAGTAACCGGATCGGGTAGTCAGCCAAGCCAGAGTCTAGTAACCGGATCGGGTAGTCAGCCAAGCCAGAGTCTAGTAACCGGATCGGGTAGTCAGCCAAGCCAGAGTCTAGTAACCGGATCGGGTAGTCAGCCAAGCCAGAGTCTAGTAACCGGATCGGGTAGTCAGCCAAGCCAGAGTCTAGTAACCGGATCGGGTAGTCAGCCAAGCCAGAGTCTAGTAACCGGATCGGGTAGTCAGCCAAGCCAGAGTCTAGTAACCGGATCGGGTAGTCAGCCAAGCCAGAGTCTAGTAACCGGATCGGGTAGTCAGCCAAGCCAGAGTCTAGTAACCGGATCGGGTAGTCAGCCAAGCCAGAGTCTAGTAACCGGATCGGGTAGTCAGCCAAGCCAGAGTCTAGTAACCGGATCGGGTAGTCAGCCAAGCCAGAGTCTAGTAACCGGATCGGGTAGTCAGCCAAGCCAGAGTCTAGTAACCGGATCGGGTAGTCAGCCAAGCCAGAGTCTAGTAACCGGATCGGGTAGTCAGCCAAGCCAGAGTCTAGTAACCGGATCGGGTAGTCAGCCAAGCCAGAGTCTAGTAACCGGATCGGGTAGTCAGCCAAGCCAGAGTCTAGTAACCGGATCGGGTAGTCAGCCAAGCCAGAGTTCAGTAACCAGATCGGGTAATCAGCCAGGCCAGAAGTCAGGGATCCAAGTAGAGGAACAGCAAGCAGGATAAGGAGCCAGAAAGGATGTCCGCAAAGCCAGTTATTAAACAGGAATGCAGGAGATGGTTTCTTGTGATGTGACCAAGGCGAAGACAGGAATGAAGTGAGCTGGAGATCTTTAAGTAGGCAGGACTGACGAGCAGATCCACAACAGCTGGTTAACTGTGGAGAGAGATGAGAGCTGGCAATTGCCGGCAGCTGAGCGGCCAGCTCAGAGAAGGAAGGGCTGAGCCGGCCCTGACAGCGCGGGTATGTGGTAGTGTGCGCACCAATGCACACAGATGTGCCTACATATCAGTGCATGCCGGTTACTAGCCAGAGCTTGCCTGTGTGCTGTTGCATGCGCTCAGACATTAGCTGCATGAGTATTAACATTCATTTGCTGACCTTTACTTTACGTTACTGCAGTAACAGCTGTTCAGGTGCCCCATGAGATTGACCCTTGTGTGTTGGGCCTTGTAGATTCCCTGTTCTATAGGTAACTAGCTCTAGCATTGATTGTTATATTGCTGTATTACACTAGAAATGCCATGGTCCTTGACTGGAAATTTCCTACATCACAACCCTAAGTACAATGAAATTTGAAATGTATTGTAAATGCTGCACTTCCCTTGTACATGACCATGTATTATAGCAATTAGGGATGAGCCGAACACCCCCCGGTTCGCATCCAGAACATGCAAACGGACTGAAAGTTTGCGCGAACATTCGAACACCGTTAAAGCCTATGGGACTCGAATGTGAGAAATCAAAAGTGCGAATTTTAAAGGCTAATATGCAAGTTATTGTCCTAAAAAAGGGTTTGGGGACCCGAGTGCTGCCCCAGGGGACCTGTATCAATGGAAAAAAAGTTTTAAAAACGGACGTCTTTATGGGAGCAGTGATTTTAATGATGCTTAAAGTGAAATATTCCTTTAAATATCGTACCTGGGGGGGTGTCAATAGTATGCCTGTAAAGTGGCGCGTGTTTCCCGTGCTTAGAACAGTCCCTGCACAAAATGACATTTCTAAAGGAATAAAAGTCATTTAAAACTGAGGCTTTAAAGTGGATGTAAACCCGAATTTTTTTTTTTTTATTATGTCATAATGTAGAGTATAAGATTTCCTTTCATCTGAGCCCAGTCTTGCCACACAGAGTTAATCCAGCTCTGAGCAATCCTCTTTTATTGTTCAGTGAGATAAAACTTGACAGAGAAAAACAGAGAAAAACTTCTTCCTCCCCCTTGCTGTGAGTGATAGGCTAGTGCAGGAGATATGTAAAATCACCTAAGGCATTGTTTTTTAATTCCCACCCCCACTCCTTTCTTCAGCAGCTCTGCAAGGATTGGCCGTTCCACACCTCAGCATGATTTGGCATGCTGAAGTCATGTGGTTACTTTCCTGTCTTTTCACCGGATGTTAGAGATCATAGCAGAAGTTCAGTGTAAGAAATATACACAGGAGAAAATGCATATTGACAAGGGGAGTGTAGAGGTGGGCGGGGAGTCTTCGCACATCACGACTCCACCCACCGAGCTCCAGACAACAGACCCACCCACAGAATCTGCAGTTTTTCGGCTTTCATAACAGACAGAGGGGAGACATTTGACAGGTAAAGATACATGCAGGAGGCATGTATATCCTTATAGATAACCCCTATGGCAGTAGTTTAGAAAGGATGACATTGGGTTTACATCAACTTTAATGTAATGCCGGGTCCCGGCAATATGGATGAAAATCAGTGGGACTAACGGCATGGGTACCCCCCCAGCCCATTACCAGGCCCTTTGGGTCTTGTATGGATATTAAGGGGAACCCTGCACCCAAATAAAAAAGAAAAGGCGTTGGGCTCCCAGGCCCCATATACTCTGAACAGCAGTATACAGGTGGTGCAAACAAGACAGGGACTGTAGGTTTTTTCTTATGTAGAATCTGTTTGTAATTTGGAACAGGTACATTTTGTAAATGTAGCTCCAGCCAAAAAATCTATTTTAAAGCTTTTTGGAAAACATAGGGAAGGGTTATCACCTCTGTATCATTTGCTGTCTGTGCCCCTGTTCAGAAGATTTCACCTCACTTTCTGTCTCAATGACAATTGGATTTTGAAAATTTGGGGTTTTTAAGGGAAACAAGGATTGGTGATAAATCAGTGGAGGAGACACCTTTTCCCCATATAAACTCTTACAGGAGAGAATTTCCCTTCCTAGGGGTAGATTTCCTCTCACTTCCTGTTGTCTCCCTCCGTTTGTAAGTAGGAGTCGTTTGTAAGTCGGACTTTTGAAAATAGGGGACCGCCTGTATATACTATATGGCCTGCCCTATACACTCTGTGGAAAATTGGGCCTTAGGTGTTGGTGGTACCAGATCACTGTAAGCCCTCACATTTACTCTTGGTGGGTGCTGGAATGGGCCCTGCTGTGAAATATTATATCAAGAATTGTAAATACATGCTCCTGTTGAACAGGGTCAGAAAAATAGGGCCTTTGGTGGTGTGCTGGTGTTGCCACAACACTGTAAGCCCTCAGATATTCTTGTTGAGCGCAGGAACGAGTCCTGCTGCAAAATATTACAGCAAAAATTGGAATTACACGCCCCTGTTAAACAGGGGCAGACAAATTGGGCCTTAGCCACTAGTGGTGGTGCCCAGAACCAAAAATGTTCTTAGACGCTATCAACATGAACATTGAGGAATAGCATAGTCACTCAGCATAACAGGATAGTCACTCAGCATCGGCAGTCTTGAAGGGATCTCACATTCATTAAAAATATATCTGTTACATCAGCATCAGGTGCTTGGTAGCTGGTGATCCAAGAATGATTCATTTTAATGAAGGTAAGCCGATCAACCCAGTCGGTGGACAGGCGCACTCTGTGATCGGGTACAAACCCTCCAGCGGCACTGAATGTGCGTTCCGAAAGAATGCTGGATGCAGGACAGGCCAGCAGCTCAATTGCATACTGTGCAAGCACTGGCCAGTGATCCATCCTTTAGACCCAGTAACCCAGTGCATTTTTGGCTGGAAAGGTCTCCAAGTCTGATCTTGCCCCTAGGTATTCCTCCACCATGTACACCAGACGCTAGCGATGGTTGCTGGAACCGATCAGACCTTGGGGCTGCGGAATAAAACATTGTCTGAACGCATTGGTGAGACGGCCACCTTCTCCACCGCTCCTTCTGTGACTGACCGAAGCCTCAGCAACACGTTGTCCAGGAGGACCAGGAAATTGTAACCTCCCAGGCTCTGGAAACACATTGCACGAACCTTTCTGCAAGGCCTCCTGAAGAGGTTTCATCCTCTGCTCCCTCTGCGATGGCTGGATAAGTTCCACCACCTTACCCTTGTAACGTGGATCAAGAAGGGTTGCCAGCCAGTACTGATCCCTCTCCTTGATACCACGAATCCGAGGGTCCTTTCGCAGGCTTTGCAGGATCAGGCAGGCCATGCAACGTAGGTTTGCTGAGGCATTTGGTCCGGAGTCCTCTGGGTAACTAAGGATGACCTGATCTGCAGCCACCTCCTGCCAGCCTCGTACAAGTCCATGGGTTTCTGGTGACTGGAAACAATCCCTTGAAGACTGCTGCTGATGCTGAGTGCCAGGCTCCACTTCCATGCTAACACAATACTCCTCCTCCTCATCCTCCTCTTCCTGTGTGATGGGCAGGCCTGCAGGAATACTGTCTGGATAAAGGGGGCCTTGAGAGGTAAGGAAGTCCTCTTCCTCCCTCTGTTCTGCCTCAAGTGCCCTCTCCATTATTCCACGCAGCGTGTGCTCCAACAGGAAGACAAGAGGGACAGTATCACTGATGCATGCACTGTCACTGATCACCATCCCCGTGGCCTCCTCAAATGGTGACAGGACAGTGCATGCATTCTTGATCATGAGCCACTGGCGTGGTGAAAAAAGCCAAGCTCCCCTGACCCTGTCCTGGTGCCATACTCGCACAGGTAGTCATTGATGACCCTTTGCTGCGTGTGCAGCCGCTGCAGCATGGCCAACGTTGAGTTCCACCTGGTGGGCATGTCACAGATGAGGCGGTTCTTGGGCAGGTTGCATTCCTATTGGAGGTCAGCCAGCTGAGCACTGGCATTATATAGAAAAAATTGGGGAAAAAAACTGCGCTATAAGATATTAGGATGTGAAAAATAACAGTGAAAGAAGCAGCAATTCTAACAATAAACATCAATTGTAAATGCAAATAATAAAGAAAAGAGAATCGCGCTAAATAAGTGTACAATATTGCATACGTTAAGCAATAAAAAAATATATAAAATATATGTGAAAAATAAATGAATCCTCGTGACAGCTACATGTGATCCAAAACATATC